>NW_026057585.1:102371772-102409659 GCF_023721935.1 Panthera uncia
GGAGGGTCTGATGTCCTGGGGGAGGGCCTGATGTCCTGGGGGAAGGCTTGCTGTCCTGGGGGAGGGTCTGCTGTACTGGGGGAGGGGCTGATGTCCTGGGGGAGGGCCTGCTGTCCTGGGGGAAGGCTTGCTGTCCTGGGGGAGGGGCTGCTGTCCTGGGGGAGGGTCTGATGTCCTGGGGGAAGGCCTGATGTCCTAGGGGAAGGCCTGCTGTCCTGGGGGAGGGTCTGATGTCCTGAGGGAGGGCCTGATGTCCTGAGGGAGGGCCTGCTGTCCTGGGGGAAGGCTTGCTGTCCTGGGGGAGGGGCTGCTGTCCTGGGGGAGGGTCTGATGTCCTGGGGGAGGGCCTGATGTCCTGGGGGAAGGCTTGCTGTCCTGGGGGAGGGTCTGCTGTACTGGGGGAGGGGCTGATGTCCTGGGGGAGGGCCTGCTGTCCTGGGGGAAGGTCTGATGTCCTGGGGGAGGGTCTGATGTCCTGAGGGAGGGTCTGATGTCCTGGGGGAGGGCCTGCTGTCCTAGTGCTGGAGTAACATCCATCCCTTCTGCCCACAGTGCAGGTCTATCACTGTGTCCATCATTCAGTCACTTGATTCTGTCTGGTTATAAGGAGGCTGGAAAATGTAATCGTTGCCTGCAAAAGCAACTCTGAGTACGGGCTCCACAGCCTGGAAGGGTGTGCAGATCTCTGATGGATGGCCAGCATGCTCCACCATGACTCCCGAGAGCCCCATGATGGGTCCAGCGATTCCCACCAAGAATACATAAAAATAAGGGTATGTTTCCATGCACGGAACTGCCACCAACTCTCCGTTGTCCGCACTGAGGAGACAACGGTGGGTACAGGCGTCCTCCAGACACAGTCCCATTCAGCTGGGAGCTTGGAGCCTGTTCCTTCTGCAGCAGACTCACATTCCACATCTCTTGCTGTTCCCGGGCTGTGGGAGAGTGAGTTTCCTTCACCACGTGCCCAACGTTTCCTGTAAGGATGGAAAAGCTGGACAGGTCACCAGAGAATGGCATGTTCGAGGAAGAGGGGCTCTCCGGTCCATGTAATTTGTTGATGTGCGTCCCGCCTCTGTCTTGTCCAGAAGGGATTCAACCTAGGTCACAAACGTAACCCAGATATCAGCTGGGGTCCCTGCGGTCCAGTCTCCATGAGAACTTGACGACTTGCATTCAAAGGTCTGATGTGTGGTCCACGGCCAGACCTCCCAGAAGCCTCTGCCCTCCCTCATCCTCTTGCTTCCAGGTCTGTCCCAGAGCCTCTGGCAGGGAAAGCCCCAGGAGCTCTCCGTGACACCGAGCAGGTTACACTCTTTTCACCTCCCTCCTCTTCATCACAGCTCTATGACGTCACAGAGCCTTCATGCAGCTGGAAAGCTCTTCTTCAAGCTTTCATCTGGCCCGGCTTCACCCCAAATCCAGAGAACAAGGAGGAACCCCCGATGAGCAGGAGGAAAGCAGAGAGGCAGGGCCCTGACACGGAACTGGGAACAAAGCATGTGCGCTCCTGGCCACTTGCCGGGGGAGGGTCCTCGAAATCAGCTCCACGTGTGTGGACAAGGGACAAGGGACAGCAGAAAGCAAAACAAGCACTCAGAAAAAAAGAAAAAGAAGAAAAAAAGCACGAATCACTGTTACTACCAGCACTTCCTGGGCACTGGCCGTGGACCAGACAGAGGCTCCTGTGGGCTGCCCGCACAGAGTGCTTTCAACCCCGCTGACGGCCACTTGCCTGACCTCAGGCGGGTCCCACGGCTGCCCCCAGAGTCCCTGCCTCACCATGAGGGGTCGTCTCTCCCTTGCGAGGGATGCCATCTGGGGAGGTCAGGGGACACGCAGCCGCCCCGCGAGGCCACCACCAGGATGCCTGGGGCTCGGTCACTCCCTGTATGCTTGCTGCCTACAGGCAGTGGATCTCTGCTTCTCGTCACTGGCAGGAATCAAGGGGGCACTTCCTTCCCGTGGTATCAGGGGCAGTTCTCATCCCAAGGGGAAGAATCTGGCTGAAATTCAACATAACTCGGCAAGCGTAGGTGGGAGGAGGTGGGGGCGCGGGCGGGGCATGAGGTTGGGCCCGAGGACACGAGGCAAAGGACAAAGAGCAGGAGAGCCACGTTGCGAGGAGATGCTGTCTGATCAGTTCTGCGGGTAACGGGGAGCCACGGGAGCCAGCACAGTGAAGTTTTAAAAGTGAGGGAAGTCCCCTTGCGTTGGCTCCTAAGTCGTGGAGACATTAACACCTTTAAGAAATCCCACGGGGAGCAGGGACCCCCTGAAGCTGAGCCAGTGAAACGCCAGCCTGGACAGACAGCGGGCTGCACACACGGGTCTGGGCCTCTGCTGGCCAGTCTCTGGTCTTTGCCCTAGGAATCCGGCCACAGCTTGGTTCTAAATCGTTGCTTCTCCGGGTGTCGGTTCCCAGATCGTACCCTCCCCGCTCGGGGCCTATTAACAGCCCCACAGCTGGCCCAGGGCTCCCCAGCAGACCTGACGTGACGCCGACCCCCCACAGCACACCTGTTCTTGTCCTGGACCCTTTCTGCCCCAGGCCCACGTGGGTCTGGGGTTCCCTGGCAGCATCTGAGGAACAGCATCCACATGGTCTAACGGACCCCCATGAGGGGCCTGGCCCCACGTGCCAGACTGGACCTCGCTCCGCCTGTCCTGGGGGGTGGTCCCCGAGGATTAACCGGCCAGCCCGGTGGGGGGGGCCTGTGAGGAGTTGAGCGTGGGCCCCAGTACCCACGTGTGTCCTCGCCACCACTCCTCCACACTCACCGCCAACCTCACCCTCCCCCGGAACCGACGCTGATCCACTCGTCCAAACTGTCTGTCCATCCATCTGTCTGTTGTCATCACCTCGTCCCCATGATGGACAGTGTGATGTAACAGAAACAGGGGGTTCCATTTGTAATTGAGATTGAACTGCTTCCGGACGAGACGGAGGCAGCACAGAAAGAAATGCTATGAAGAGCTCGGAAGGGAGGGGCCCCGAGCAAGGGCTGGATGACGAGCGGGGGACGGGCCGAGACGTGGGGAGGGTCCAGGCAGAGGGGCGAACGGCACACGGGCCTGCAGTCTTGTCTTGTTGTGTCCCCCAAATTCCGACTCCAGTGGGAAGGTATTTGGAAGCGGAGCCCTTGGAGGTGGCTCATGTTGGATGAGGTTTGGGGACGGGGGGCTGGTAAGACCGCTGCCCTTGTAAGAAGGGGACGAGACCCGGGAACCGGCTCTCCACCACGTGGGGACCCGGCAAGAAGGCCACCGCCCGCGAGCCAGGAAGAGGGTCGTCGCCACAGCCCGACAGTGCACACACCTGATCTCGGATTTCCAGCCTCCAGGACCGTGAGAGATAAAGGTCTGGGTCTGAACCCCGGCCCACAGAACTTGTTTCACCAGCCGGGGCTGGTGACAGAAGATCTTCCATCTCCTCATCTTCCATTTTGGGGAAGAGCTGGCGTGAATTTTACTTAAACGTTCGGCAGAATTGTGCCGTGGAGCCACCTGGGCCCAGGCCCACGTAGCGTGCGTCCGGCGTGTTCGAGGCTCAGTCATCAGGAGGGGGGTGTCCCTGGGGGGCAGAGGGCAGCAGTGCGCGCAGGGTCCGGCAGGTGCGGTCGGGGGCAGGTGCTAACCAGGGCACGGTGACAAGATCTGCCCTGTGTGGTAGAGGAATCCTCGGGCTGCCCGCGTCACTGGAAAGGCTCTGGCAGGACAGAAATGGAGACCAGGAGGCCAGGTGGGTACTGGTGGGTGGGCTCTGGGATCTGGGTCCCCTCTACGGGGTCCAAGGTCAGTGCCCAGAATCAAGCCAAGGTCACCTTGGGGACGGGCCATGTCTTGGGCCCCTCCCTTCCCACCAGCCTCCCTCCCACCTGGCCTCCTTGCCCCCCAGCCTGCCCACGGGAGTGTCTGCGCTGCGGGAGGACTTCAGGGAGGATGTTTCGTGCCGTATGGAATACGAGCAACCCATGACGGCCCCTTGAAGTCGCCAGAGTGGCTGCCGGAGGAGTGAAGAGGAAGGGAAAAAAAAAAAAAAAACAATTTACAATTGCAAATTGGAACTCCTCTCTCCAAGGCCGCACGGTAATCTAGCTCACGAGACAGATGGCAAAGGAGCGTTCCAGGAACATGTTATAACACATCACTGAACAGCCAAGAGCAGACGGGTTCCAGAAGGGCCGGCTGCCTGTCATTTCACCTTGCGGGGCTGGGACAGGTGGCAGAAGCCGGCCCCATCCACCTCGCTCTCTTCTGACCGTCCCTCGGCCCCCAGCACTCCCCGCTGCAGGAGGGTCGGAGCCACAACCTCAGGCCACCAAGACCGGAGAATCACAGATGCATAAATCACGCTCCAGGCAGCTGTTTGGGGGGGGGAGGGGAGGAGGACAGTAGGTCCAGGAGGCACCAAAGCACACCCCGGTCTATGACACAGCAAAGAGCGCGGCTCAGAGGGGGACCCGGGGGAGGGAGGGACAGGCAGATGGAGAAAGAAAAGCCCAGAGACGGAGGAGAGAAGCCCCTCCCCAGGTCTCTCTGCTTTATGCAAATGAGAACAGGTGCACCAAAGCCCAGCGCATCTGCCATCGAGGACACATATCCTTGATTTCACCAATGCCGCCAGCGCGGCCTTCCTGACGCCCAAACGCTGCTCGTTTTAGGGGAAAAAGAAGGCATCGTGCCATGGATGGGTTTTCTTAGTAACCGTGTTGTCATCCCCCGAGCGTATTCATTCGCCTGGTGACTAGGGGCTGTCACTGGCACAGAGTAGGAGCACTGGCAAAGCCCACACCGCAGAGGAGGCCGCGCTTCCGTGACTGTGACCAGGGCTCCAGGAGGCAGGTGGGGGATGGTCCAGGGTGGCCATAGCTGGACACAGGCTCTGGCCTGACTCGGGGGCCAGCGGGGGAGCTGGACAGCGGGAGGATGGTGAGATGGCCGGGCAGGACCCCGAAGCCGGGGCGGGGACAGCAGCAGGGAGATGGGGGTGTAGAGGGAAAGGCGGGGCCACACAGGTGGAGCCACTGAGGGCAAGCACGGCAGAGGGACAGAGGGGACGCAGCTGGGGACAGCTGGAGGTGCAATCAGACTGAAAGACTCTGGAAATGTCCACGCCTGGGTCTTCAAAGCACACTAGAAATTCTGAAAACGTGCTACGAAAACACACGTACGAGCAGTAAAATCTAAAACACACGCATACGTGCAGATTAGACAGAGAGGGGCGGGCGAGTCTGCAGAGGGAAGGAAGGAGAAAGGGGGCGTCCGGCCCTGACTCCGGGACCTGCCTTGCTCGGCACCGCTCTGCTCCTAGCCGCCAATGGGGCGTGGGGAAGCACCAAGGATCCGGAAGGTTCTCAGGACCCGGTGCTGCTCTGTGAGACGTTAACTGTTTTCAGCATAAATCCAATACATTTCACAAACAATTTCCTTAATGCACCACATGCTTCTCCCTGAGAGAAAAGAAGTGATTAATAATGTTAACAATGGAAATAGAAAACCCCCAAAGATCATCCGAGGCCGTGCCAAGCCACACTTGGATCTGAACCAGGCCAGCGGACTTTGCTCCACGTAGAAGCCCTTGGTGGGACAGCGAGTCTCCCGGCCGCCCGGCCCTCCTCTCCTGCCGAAACTGCCCTCGGCCAGGACTCCTTCAGGGAAACCCATCCGTCCCCAGACTGCGGCCACATCTGTCCTCGTCTCACGTCACAGGGGAGCAAGACGCCCCCGGGCAGGTCCACTGGCCCCAGGAGAGCCCCAGGAGGTCACTGGGCTCAGGGGACACGGCCTGCTGTGGTCACCAAACACACAGGGCTGGCGTCTGGGATTTTCCCTGCAGAGTCATCCCAGCAAGGGGGACTCGCCCGCTTGCTGTTTCATTTATTCATTTGTGAATGGTGAGGTTAACGGCACAAATATTTACAGAGAGCTTCAGCCAGCTCTGGGACGGGGAGGACGGAGGGCCTTGGTGGAGCTCCCCATTTCAGCCTCTGTCTTCCTGATCCTTGGGCTCCACGGGAGGTCCATTTTTCAAAGTGTCCTCCTGCTTCCTCCAACCTGAAGACACCGGCAGTCTGGACACCGAGGCCGTAGGTTCAAATCTTGCCCCACTGTCTTTGAACCTCAAAGAGTCGCTTCATCTCTGTGTTAGTTTGCTGGGGCGGCCGTGAGAAAACGCCACAGACCGGGCGGCTTAACCAGCAGAAATGCATTTTGTCACAACTGGGGAGGCTGGAAGTCCAAGATCAAGGTGTCGGCTGGCTGATTCCTCCTGAGGCTCCCGGAAGGACGCCTTCCTGTTCACACAGTGTTCTCCCTGACTGCATGCCTCGTGTCCCAATTTCCCTTTTATGAGGACACAGGTCATATTGGATGAGGGCCCATCATGATGATCCCATTTGATCCAAATAGGTACTGGGGGTTAGCACCTCAGCGCATGGATTTAGGGGCACACGATAACAACGTCTGAGCCTGGATCTCCCTACACCTGCCCCGGCCCCCTCCCAGAACCTCACAGGACCGTGCTGGCTGCTGTAAACCAGTTTTCCTGACCAAGGACAGGAATTGCCCTCAAGAAACCACAGCTCCCTGGCGGACGGGAGACGACATTAGCAGGTGCTCGACCCGCAGAGAAAATCCTTTAAGAAAAGCCAAGCTCGCTTGAAGAGGCCAACATAAGGTCAGAAATGTGGTGCCAGACCAATCCGTTTCTCCGCGATAATTATACCGCCTGCCTGGCCAGTGGCATCAGACGTTAACCAACACCGGCTCTTTAGAGGTAACAAAAAAAAATTTTTTTTTAATAAAAAAAAAAAGGCAGCCCCTTGGTGGGAGGGTTTTTGGCGTTTCATCTGAATTCCATAATGAATAATTTATATAAAGGCTTTATTGGAGCCCAGCATTCCACAATAAATGTTCCGTGAGAACATACGCAAATATTTCAACATCAATTTCTCTCTGGTGGATTCGGCTGACAGCCCAAACCAGATTTGAGTTGCTACATTGCTTATTTACAAAAAATATCATATTACTTTTATTTGCATTTTTCCAGGCGTCCGCGGGGTGATGAATTTGAGAGGCACAGGCAGCAGAAGCAGCTGCTCCTGTGGGATCCGGGAGGGAAGGGAAGTCCTGTATTTTGGGGCAGGAAGTGGGGAGAGGGGCTTTTTGCCCGCAAACAGCGATGAGAAGAGAGACTCGGAGGGAGAGAACCACCCGGCTTCTGGGCCATAAAAGAGATTTACAGCCCCGCGTCCTGGGCAGTTCCTGAGAGGGGTGGGGTGCAGGTGCCAGGGGCTTGAGAATCCCGGTTATCGAACCCGGGAAGAGGG
Organism: Panthera uncia; assembly: GCF_023721935.1. Taxonomy (NCBI): domain Eukaryota; kingdom Metazoa; phylum Chordata; class Mammalia; order Carnivora; family Felidae; genus Panthera; species Panthera uncia. The sequence goes on from NW_026057585.1 coordinate 102,379,104, forward strand.
CTCCAGGGTGCACGCTTGGCTATAAAGCCTCCAGGAAGGCTGGTCAAACCCTCCCCCTCTCCAGGCCGTCAGTGCCCCCACTCTCCAGGACAGTGGGGAGGTTTTGACGAGGTGATGGGGGCAGCATGGCCAGCACACTGTCACTCGTGCCCAACAAATGCCTGTCGAGCGGACGACTATGTAGATGTGCATAGCCCAGAGTCTGCAACGAGCAGGCCACCAATGAGAGCTGTCACTGTTGATGTTACTGTCCCTGTGGGCAGGGAGGGGTGGTCCTGACTCAGCCGCAGCATCCAGGGGTGCAGCACACTCCCACACTTGCTGCCCTGGGGGTTCACCTAGCCTCAGCTTTAATGCCTTCTTACTATTTTGTCTTTCTCATTCATGGACTCTTTATGGTTACACACAATGTCCTTCTAAGGATCTCTCGATCATCTGGCCCTGTGCAAGTCCAGAGGGATTGAATTGGAGGTCTGGGGAGGGAATGGGGATAGAGGAGACCCCAGATGCTGGCTCTGCCCTTCCCACCCCAACCAGGGGGGTGGGAGTTCCTGGTTTCCAGGCTGTCAGGGACACCTGCCTTTTAAGAACCCTTGGACGTGGCCGAGGGTCCCTGAACAGCCTGTGCTTTCTGCCCACTGAGGAATCTCCGCCCTGTGTGGGAAGGATGGGCCAAGATGGGAGGCACTGGGGGAGGGGGGAGGAGGCACCTGAGTGCTCAGTGGGTTAAGCATCCGACTTCAGCTCAGGTCATAATCTCATGGTTCACGAGTTTGAGCCCCACGTTGGGCTCTATGCTGACAGCTTGGAGCCTCCTTCAGATTCTGTGTCTCCCTCTCTCTCTGCCCCTCCCCGACTACCTCTCTCTCTCCTCTCTTTCCAAAATAAATAAAAAACATTAAAAATTTTTTCTAAAGATGGGAAGCAATGAGAAGTAGATGGTAAAGGGGTGGGGGCAGTGTCCTGGAAACCACAGAGATACCCATCCTTAAAAGACCTCTGTGTTGCTGACCAGCTGTGCGACTTTGGTTGAGTTTCTTTTTTTTTTTTTAATTTTTTTTAAAGTTTATTTATTTTTGACACTGAGAGCATGAGCTAGGGAGGGGCAGAGAGAGAGGGAGACACAGAATCCGAAGCAGGCTCCAGGCTCCGAGCTGTCAGCACAGAGCCTGACCTGGGACTTGAACTCAGGAACTATGAGATCATGACCTGGGCTGAAGTCAGACACTTAACCGACTGAACCACCCAGGTGCCCCTGGTTGAGTTTCTTAATTTCCCCCTGCCTTCATTCCCTCATCTCTAAGATGGAGTGATTGTAATCCCTTCCCAAAGGGAAATTGGGAGGGCCTCTGTGGTGCCAGACGTACACCCAAGATATACAGGCTGTCGCATATGCCCTGCTTATTTGGGGGAGAAAAGAGGGCAACCTACAATGTAGAAGACTTCCCTTCATCCTTCAGTGTGTGGCCAGGGCACAGGTCACCTTCCCCCACTCCCTCCTTCCCTACAAGACCCCATGTTTGGTCTGGTGTCCACCTCTCCTTTGCACCGCCCATGGACTTGGGAGGCCAATACCTTCTGTTGTTCTGGTTGCATCCTGATTACCCACCCAATCACAGTATGCCATCCTCCTCACCAGTGATTATGTCAGCCAATCAGCACATGGAATTCCCCTCGTGACTATAATAGGTCCAGGAGGGAATACATTATCTAGGCTGGCCAATCAGAAGGATGAGAAGGACTTGCCCTCCATCTATCTTTCTCCCTCTGGGTGTTGTCCAATTGGCAACTGGCTGCACACATCTTAAAGTGATGAGGGAGGCTGCCTGAGGACAAGGAGAGGCAGAGTCAAGGGAGTCATAGAACAGTGAGGCTAAAGCCCTGATGGCACTGTGCCTGCAGTTGACCTCACTTCAGAACATGTTTCCATGAGATGGTGCATCTCTTTATGGTTAAACCATCTTGAGTTGGCTCTTCCATTACTTGAGATCCAAAGTGTCCTCATTTGCACAAGTAGGAGAGTCATTCATTCATTCATTCATACCGTCTTCACTGAGCACCCAGTACAGCTGGATACTCTCTTCTTAGTACAAGGTATAAGAACACAAGTAAGAAAAAGTCCTCTGTCCCACATGCTCACCGTAGAGGAGGGGAGACAATTAAGAGACATGCACCACCCAGGTGAGCATAAGACAATGAGGGAGAGTCTCTCCCAGTGAAGGACGGGTGGGGGGGGGCAGGCAAGGGAATAGAGTCAGGGAAGTTCCTAGGGGAAGCAGACCTGTGAGCCATGGTTGGGTTACGTCCTTATAGTACCTTGGATGGTCCATCTGACTACTGAAAAATGTTCCCTATGTATAAACTTAGAGGGTCTCAACTGTGGCCAGACCTCCATGGTCCCTCAAATGTCCAAGCCTCGGCAAGGTGGGAGTTGTAAAGGAGCACACAGGGGGATAAAGGAGAAAAAAGCAGTGGCCAAATTAAGGAATTTGGTCAGGAATATTTTAGATCTATAAAATATATCCAGTAACCAGCGATGTAAAATTTGAATAATGTCTGGCATCCAATCAAAAATCTCTTGACATGCAAACAAGTATGAAAATATGATTTGTGATAAGAGGAAAAATCAATTAAATCAGAGCTGACATAGACGTTAGAATTAGCACACAAGAACATTTGAAAAGTTATTACATGGGGAGAATGGTCAAATTTGGTGAAGGGGATTGAGAAGCATAACCTTTCAGTTATAAAATAAATGAGTCTGGGTGCTGGGCATTAAGGAGGGCACTTGTTGGGATGAGCACTGGATGTTATATGTTAGTGATGAATCACTAAATTCTACTCTTGAAATCATTATTACACTATAAGTTAACTAACTTGGATTTAAATAAAATTTAAAAATAAAAAAAAAAGAAAAGAAAAATAAATTTGCATGCCTAAAAGGAAAAATAATAATAAATAAATAGATAAGTCATGGGGATTAAAAAGTACAGTGTAGGGAATATTGTCAATAATATTGTATTAATAGCACTGTATGGTAACAGATGGTAGCTACACTTACTGGGGTGAGAATTGAATAATGCATAGAATTGTTGAATCACACTGTTATACACCTAAAACTAATATAACATTGTATGTCAACTATACTTCAATTTAAAAAAAAAAAAAAAAACTACCATGGGCCTAAAAAGAAAGCTAGCAAATTTCAAAGGTCCTTGCTCCCGAATAAATAAATAAAGTTACCACAGCCAATACAATATTGAAGGAAAAGAACAAAGATGGAGGACGGACACTACCTGTCTTCAAGACTTATAATGTAATCTATGGTGATCAAGACAATGTGTATTGATGAAAGAATAGACACATAGGTCAAGGGAACAGAATAGAGTCCAGAAGTAGATCCCTGTAAATACAGTCAGCTTGTCTTTAACCAGGAGCAAAGGCAGGACAATGAGGCAAAGTTCTCTTTGACAAACTGGAACAATCATACATCCACACGCAAAAAGTAAACTTAGGGGCACCTGGGTGACTTCGTCAGGTAGGCATCCGACTCTTGATTTCAGCTCAGGTCAGGATCTCGCGGTTCATGAGATCAAGCCTCACGTTAGGCTCTGCACTAACAGTATGAAGCCTGCTTGGGATTGTCTCTCCTCTTTCTCTGCCCCTTCCCCCACTCACACATTCTCGAGCATTCTTGCTCTCTCTCTCTGTCTTTCAAAATAAATAAACTTTTTGAAAAAAAGTAAATTTATAGGGCGCCTGGGTGGTTCAGTTGGTTGAACATCAGACTTTGGCTCAGGTCATGATCTCTCAGTTCAGGAGTTTGAGCCCCATGCTGGGTTCTGTGCTGACAGCGTGGAACATGGAGCCTGCTTCGGGTTCTGTGTCTCCCTCTCTCTCTCTCTCTCGCTGCCCTCCCCCTGCTGTGCGCTCACTCACTCTCTGTCTCTCTCTCTGTCTCAAAAATAAACATTAAAAAAATAGACTTTATTTTTAAAAAGTTAATTTAGATACAGGACTTACACCCTTCACAAAAATTAACTTAAAATGGATCATAGATATAAATGTAAATGCAAAACTATACGACCTTTAGCAGATAACATAGGAGAAAACCTAGTTGGCCTTAGATTTGGCGATGCCCTTGTAGAGACAACACCAAAGACACAATCCATGAAAGAACTAATTAAAAAGCTGAACTCCAGGGACGCCTGGGTGGCTCAGTTGGTTAAGCATCTGACTTAGGCTCAGGTCATGGTCTCACGGTTTGTGAGTTCGAGCCCTGAATCGGGCTTTCTGTTGTCAGTGCAGAGCCCACTTCAGATCCTCTGTCTCCCTCTCTCTCTGCCCCTCCCCAATCTCTCTCTCTCTCTCTCCCTCTCTCTCTCTCTCTCTCTCAAAAATATACATGAAAATTGTTTTTTTTAAGCTGAACTTCATTAAAATTAAAAACTTCTGCTCTGTGAAAACCAATGTCAAGATAATGAGAAGACAAGCTCAGACCAGGAGAAAATATTTGCAAAAGACACAGCTGATAAAGGAATGCTAACCAAAATATACAAAGAACTCTTAAAACTCAACAGTAAGAAAACAAACTATCCAATTTAAAATGGGCAAAAGACCTGAACAGATACTTTACCAAAGAAGATATACACATGGCAAATAATATGAAAAGATGCCCCACATCATATGTCATCAGGAAAAATGCAAATTAAAACAACAATAAGACACCACTGCACACCTATTCAAATGGCCAAAATCTAGAATACTAACAATACCAAATGTGGAGTAATAAGAATTCTCATTCATTACTGGTCAGAATGCAACATGATGCAGCCTCTTTGGAAGACAGTTTGGTGGTTTCTTACAAAACTGGACACATTCTTACCATATGAGCCAGCAAGCACGCTCTTTGGTATTAATCCAAATGGATTGAGAAGTTATGTCCACACAAAAACCTGCACAGAGATGTTTACAGCAGCTTTATTCATAATTGCCAAACCTTGGAAGCAGCCAAGATGCCCTTCAGTAGGTGAATGGATGATGAACTATGGTGCATCCAGACAATCAAATATTACTCAGAGCTAAAAAAGAAATGAGCTATCAAACCATGAAAAGATGTGGATCGCTGTTTTAAATGTGATTGCTAAGTGAAAGATGCCAATCTGAAAAGACCACCTATGCATGATTCCAACTGTATGACATTTGGAAAGGATAAAACTGTGAAGACCATAAAAATATCAGCAGTTTACAGGGGTAGAGGAGGGAGGGATGAATAGACAGAACACAGGGGATTCTTAGGGCAGTGAAAATACTCTGTATGAGATTACAACAGTGAGTACATGTCATTATACACCTTCCTAAACCTGTAGAATGTACACCACCAAGAATGAACCTTACTGTAAACTGTGGACTTTGGGTGATAATGATATGCTGACGTAGCTTCCTCCTTGGTTTTATATATATATATATATATATATATATATATACACACACACACATATATAACTCTGATGTTGATAATGGGAGAGGCTATGCACGTGTGGAGGCACAAAGTATATGGGAAATCTCTGTACCTTCCCCTCATTTTTGTTGTGAACCTAAAACTGCTCTAAGGAACAGTCTTTCTAAAAACAAGAAAAAAGAAAAAGTTACCACAATCACATATATTCAAAAAGTTAGAAACATGGAAAATATTTAAAAGACCCAAATCAAATCTCTAGACAAGAAAATCACAATATCTGAAATGAAAAATACACCGAATGAAATTAGCAGCAGATTAGACATTAAAGGGGAACAGCCAATGAACTTAAAGACATGGCAATAGAAAGTATCCTAAACTGGGGCGCCTGGGTGGCTCAGTCGGTTGGGCGTCTGACTTCGGCTCAGGTCACCATCTCAAGGTTCATGGATTCGAGCCCTGCGTCAGGCTCTGTGCTGACAGCTTGGAACCTGGAGGCTGCTTCAGATTCTGTGTCTCCCTCTCCCTCTGGCCCTCCCCTGCTCATGCTCTGTCTCTCAAAAATAAATAAATGTAAAAAGAATTTTTTTTAAAAAAAAGAAAGTATCCTAAACAAAACACAAAGAGAATAAATAATTTTGAAAAAATGCCAGAGAATTAGTGAGCTGAGGAATAACTTCACACAGTCTGATAGAGTGTAACTGGAATCACCAAAGTTGAAGACGGACATAAAACCTAGTTAAAGAAATAATGGCTTAAAATATTCCAAATTTGACAAAAACTACAAACCCACAGATTCAAGAAGCTCAGCGAACTTCCAGCACAGGAAACATAAGTGCACACCATTTGCTTAACCTCAATGATAAAGAGAAATCTGCAAAATAGCCAGAGGAAAAAGATATGTTACGTAAAGAGAAACAAAAATCAGAATGACAGCCGATTTCTTATTGCAAACAATGTAAGCAAGAAGACAGTGGATCAATATCTTTAAATCACTGAATTTTTTTTTTTTAACTGTCAACGTGGAATTTTATACAGTGAGTTATCTTTTTTTAAGAAGTAGAAGTTTTATTTGGGTATAGTTGACACAATATGTTACATTAGTTTCAGGTGCAAAACATAGTGATCGAACAAATCTATACACTATCTACACTCACAAGTGCAGCCATCATCTGTCACCATACAACACTATTAAAATACCATTGACTGTATTCCCTCTGCTGTACCTGCCATCCCCGTGACTTATTCATTCCATAACTGGAAGCCTTATAGGGTGAAATTATCTTTTAAAAATAAAGGCAAGGATTCCAACTTCAGATAAGATAGACTAAACACGCCCCACCTGGTCTTTCCTGCTAAACTCAACTATAACACCCGGACACATATATGCACGAGTTATTTGAGAGTTTTGAAAAGTAAATAGTGGCAGGCAGATTGAGAAAGAAAACCAGATATTTTTTAAGTACCACTAAATCAGTAGTGAACTCACCAGCTTTTTCCTCCAGTGTCCCCTGGTCTGCACACAGTGCAGCTCAAAACCCTTGGGCATTGGCACAGAGAAAACTTAAGGGAAGTCTTCTAATTCTGAAAGAATGGGGGCGCTTGGGTGGCTCAGTCGGGTGAGCGTCTGACTTCAGTTCAGCTCATGATCTCGCAATCCGTGAGATCAAGCCCCACGTCGGGTTCTGTGCTGACACCTCAGAGCCTGGAGCCTGCCTTGGATTCTGTGTCCCCGCCTCTCTCTGCCCTTCCCCGACCTGTGCTCTGTCTCGATCTGTCTCTTAAAAATAAATAAATGAGTTTGGGGCGCCTGGGTGGCGCAGTCGGTTGGGCGTCCGACTTCAGCCAGGTCACGATCTCGCGGTCTGTGAGTTCGAGCCCCGCGTCAGGCTCTGGGCTGATGGCTCGGAGCCTGGAGCCTGTTTCCGATTCTGTGTCTCCCTCTCTCTCTGCCCCTCCCCCGTTCATGTTCTGTCTCTCTCTGTCCCAAAAAAATAAATAAAAAACGTTGAAAATAAATAAATAAATAAATAAATGAAATAAATGTTAAAAAAGGACTTAAAGGAGAAAGAATGGAGCCTCCTAATGCTCAGAAAAAATGTGGGCACCCCACATCTTTTCTCTTCTCTCTACTTTCTCACACCCCAGATCCCACGTGGTCCTATAACAGTGTTGGCAGGACCACAACAGAAACCATTAGGAGCGAAAACTTTGAGGCAGAGGAATCTTCCTTTCCAGTTAGTGGATCTGTGACCACAAGGGTAGGGGAAGCCCCGCTGCTCTTTTTCCTGTGTCTTTCTCCATCACTGGCACCAGAAAAGGGTAGAGCCACAGAAGTGTATGTCAGAGCAGGGTCTCTAGAGCCCTAGGTTCCTGGCCAAAGGACCAAAGCGAGCCAGAGATTACAGGGAAGAGTGCAGAGAGGGAACAGCTCTGGAAAGCAGCCCCATAAAGTCGCTATGAACTCCCGGTCTCTCCTCCCAAGCCACACATGACACGAATCTGATTGTAGGTGGTATATCGGAGACTTCAAGAACTGAACCACTTCTGGCTCAAAGACTGGCCCCTCAGCCGAGCACACGTGGGAAAGATATGAAGGGTGTTCCAAAGGCTTTGAAAACTGTACTGACATTGAAACCACAACCCACACAAGATGTGTTGGATCCTGTGGCTGGAACCCAACCTAGCTTATTGCTTGCTAAAGCAAAAACACCACCATTCCTCAAAGTATATAACCAGAACACAGAGTCTCATAACACTCACAATGTCCAGGATACAATCCAAAATTACATGGCATATGATGAACCAGGAAAATCTCAACTCACATGGAGAACATCAACAACCATCACCAATGCCAAGATGACACAGATGTTGCAATTATCTGACAAAGATTTTAAAGCAGCCGTCAGGAAAATTCTCCAAAAAGCAAACACGAACACTCTTGAAACAAAAGGGAAAATAGAAAGTCTCACTTAGCAAAGTAGACGACACAAAGAAAAACCAAATGGAAACTTCAGAATTGAACAACACGATCATTGAAATTTTAAAACTCACTGGATAGGGCCATAGTAGATCGGCTACAATAAATGAAAGAGTCCGTGAAGTTCAAGGTAGATCCATAGAGATGATCAATTCTTAACAACGCAGAGAATAACTGTTGGAAAAGTAAATGCAGAGTCAGCGACTTATGGGACAATTAAAAAGCAAAAGGTCCAATATTCACATCATCGGAGTCCCAGAAGGAGGCAAGAAAGAACACAGCATGCAAACAATACTAAAGAAATAGTGGCTGAGGAGCCTCCCAAATTTGGTGACAGACATAAACCTCCAGGTGGAAGAATCTCAGTGAACCACAAACAGGACACACCCAGAGAAACTCCATTCTTGAATCCACAAAAGAGGCCGGTCCTAAAGTGACGTGGCCTTCTTTTCCTTTCCTAACATTTTCTCTCAAACTCCAACAGTTAAATTCAGCATGTGGAGGGTCATGGCAGCAGCTTCCAGGAGATCACATGGCCTTCTAGTTGGGCGGGGGGGAGGGATGGAGAGAAAGCTGGAGCCACCAGAGGTGTTCCCCACCTTGGCTCCTCGACCCAGGGTCCATCTCCCCTCCCCAGGCTCCTCCCAGCCTCCAGGGGGTACCCTGGACTCTCTGCCCTTCACATGCCACCATGGCTTCACGCTACGTCCTCGGTACCTTCAGCCTCACCTGTACCAGTGTCCCTTTCCCCCATGAGACCGTGCGGGATGGTGACTTGGCTGCTTGCATCCAACAGAGCTATGAACGGTTTGAGCCCCTCTCTTCCCTGAAGACCCCCAGCATATTTGGAGGAGAGCACAGGACCTCCGGTTCCTTCTTGGAGACAGAGAGACCTCGACTCCACCCCTAACCTTTAAAGCAGCTGAGGTCAGAGTAGAGGGGACGAAGGGATCTGAGAGATGCAGAGGAAGTGTCTCCATGCCAGTGTAAGGGACACATTGACCTTCCAGCTCCAGACGCATGGTACCTGCTTGTGGCTTAACTGCCTTCGTCTTTGGGAGCCCTCCACCAGCTCTGGGACCTGCTGTGACTCCCCTTTGTGACTCTCCTCCTGCCAGGAGGGGAAAGCAGCACGTGCACACACACACACACACACACACACCTCTAATGCTTTCAGCCCACACACAGTCCTGTGTCAGGGTTGGGGACTCCCCCCCCCAAGCAGGTGGAGAATGCAAACACGGAAAACAGCTCAGACCTCTGGCGTCAGTCCCCTCCCCACACCCAACCTTCATCTACAACTGGGAGGACCACGTAGTGCCCAGTGACCGCACTGCTTGGTCTGCCAGCAATCCCCGTGGAACTTCCCCCACGCACGTTACCCGACCCGCAGGGCTCTCGGCTTTCTCGCTCTCCTGACACCGCTGACGGGTTCCCACCCTCTTCTCCAGTACGGCTAAGTCGGAAACCAGGACGGGTCTCGGTGTCGCCGTTCTCAGCCCCCCACAGCTCCACAGCGCGGTCTGACGCCCCGTGCAGAGAGGGCTTCCAGAGGCCCGTTTGCTGTTCCCCCCGCTGGGCTGTGCAGACTGAAATATTGGTGCAGATGTGTTTCCAGTTTGTGACGGAACTAAGGGGCCGGGGCGGGTGTTTGGTCCGGGATGGGCTCCTCCAGAGGCCACCCGTGCGACCACGGTGCGGACAGACGCCGATGGCTAGAAGGGCCTCAGACAGGAGGGAACAACCTGGAAAAGGGCAGGGGTCTCAGCCCGAGGCAGTCACTGGGCATCTGGGTCGTGCAGGGAAGGAATTGGGGTCTGTGTGGGTGGAGGCCCCCAGGGGCCTCGCCTCGGGGCAGGAAGAAGGGTGCGGGCACCGTGTTGCCCAAGTACCATTCGGACAACGCTCCAGGTGAGTCAGGGGCCACAGAGCCTGGGAACCATGCGACCCCTTGGCTGCCAGGTCCCCTCTGCCTCCTGACGCAAGACACGTCCTCGACATTCTCCATTCTCCCTGCAGGAACGCAGGCCCTGGAGCTGGACGTCATACGGTCAAAGCCCAGCTCTGCCACTTGCCAGTGTGACCTCAGGTGAGTCTCCACCTCCCTGTGTCGGTCAGGTGGGGAAAAGACGGTGCCCCGCTGAGTGCTGAATGAGCCCACGTTAGAAACTCCCCCAGACTTGGCTTCTCCACCCAAAATGTGCCGCTCAACCACAAACGGGCTGCCAGTCACTGCCACCAACGACGACTTCCCCTCCCCGAAGGAACAAAATATGGCTGTTTTTTCGTTTCTGGGGCAATAGTAATGAAGCACCAGAGTGGGGGGCAGGGAGCGGAACTTTAACCACTCACATTTCTTCCCCCCAGCGCTGGAGGCTGAAGTCGGAGATCAAGGCATCGTCGGCCGGTGGCTCCTTCTGAGCCTCAGGGTAACCTGCTTGTAGCTGTCTTCATGTTCACACGGCATTCTTGCTGAATGTCCAGATTTCCCCTCAAGGACACCGCCAGCCCTATTGGATCAGAGCCTCATTTTACCTTAATAACCTCTTTAAAGACCCTCCCTCTAAATAGGGTCACATTCTGAGATATGCCCATTAGGGCTTCAGCACGTGGGGCTGGGGCACCGTGCACCTGTCACCAGCCCTCTGGGTTAACGCCTTCCCTGTGCGTGAGCTCACGCAGAGGACTCTTCACGTCACACCGGGGAGCGTGTGACACCCACAGCCCCCACCAGGCCACAGCTGGGCCCCCTCAAACTGCCCGCGTGTCTATTTTCTGCTCCATTGTGGGGGAAGACCAGTCCTTTGTGGGACAGTTTCTTAGGACAGAGATGGCTCTTTGTACTTGGAGCTTCCGGGGAGCAGGGGAATGTCAAGCTGGGAAGGAGCACGGAGAGCCAGTGACAGGCATCCCCTCCCGTGTCCAGGTGACCCCACAGCCAGCACCCGCAGACACGTGACAGACAGTGCTCACGTGGGCTCCCCGGCCGCCAGCACAGTGCCAGTGGCCTCGGGGCACCGCCAGCCTCCGCACATCTGCAAGAGCGGGAGGGCAGGAAGCTCACTTCCCAAATTGTCCGGGTCCCAGTTTCCCTCGGCAAGAAAAACACAAGCACCGGGCAGTCGCTCCCTGCTTGTTCTTGCCGCTTACGGACTCTCTCTGGTTCTGATCATCACCCACTGTGCCGGGAGCTGCATCAGAGGGCGGCCCGAGGACCCTGGTGACTCACAGCTGGGCCCAAGCGTGACCCCAAGAACCCACAGGGCCACTTGCTCGTGGCATGTCGGCGAGACCTGGAGTGGGGGTCCCCCGCCTCCCTGCCGAGACCGCTGGGAAGCGTTCAGAGAAGTTCCATCGGTGCGAACTTAATAAACTGTGGCATGAAATATTTATCCACTTAGACCAGCTTAAGTAAGTCAAGTGTGCTGGAAATCAGCATCGTGCTTTCATTTTTAATGAGCCTTCTGTACAGCAGCCCCTTCTGTCACTGTCAGGTGCTGGGGGGCAGGAGTTCCCAGAGCCCGATGCAATTTTAATCTCCCTCCACAAAGATGCTGAATAATGGACCACGTTTGCTCACGGGAGCCTTGCCCGAGGCCAGGGAAAGTTGGCCTCTGATCTAAGCAAGTCCCATGTTTGCTCAGGAGTCTCCTCCTTGCTCCCCCTCTCCTCTGAGCACCAGACACACTGGTGACTGCTTAGGCAGAGCCCACAAGGGCTGTGGTTGGCTGAACGATGGCCCCCAAAGGTGCCCCCCTACCAGCCCCGGGACCCATAAATGCGTCACCTTGCGTGGCCAAGGGGACTTTGCAGATGTGAGGAAGTTAAGGACCTTGAGGTGGGGATTATCCCGGATCATGTGGGCAGACCCGGTGTCATCGCAAGGTCCCCATAAGAGGGAGGTATGGGGGTGTCACAGAGAGCTGTTTTGCAGGCAGAGGAAGGGTCCACAAGCCAAGGAATGTGAGCACCTCTAGAAGCAAGAGAAAGCAAAGGAACAGATTCTCCCGTAGAGCCTCCAGAAGGAGCACAGCCAGGAAGACCCATTTTAGACTCCCGACGCCCAGACGGCCAAAGAACTAACGTGTGTGGCTCTGAGGCGTTAACTGTGGGGTCACTGGTTACAACAGCACTAGGAGATTGATACAAGGACTTTCTCTCTTCTCATCCTGGCCACCCCAGTTCTCCAGATGCCCGGCTTCAAACCCACCTCCCACCCCTTCCCGGCCCCGGGGCCTGGGTCAAGTGCCTCAGTCCTCTCGGACATAATCCTAAATCTCAGGGCAGCTGGGATCGTGTATCCGCAATTCCGCCCCCTCGCAGAGCAGTCTGAGGACAGCGCGGATGGTGGCACCAGCACATTGGAAGCCCCACGGGAAGTGGGAAGTGTCCCCACGTCAGTGCTGCTGTGTCTCGAGACAGAGCCTCCGGGAAAGGTGAAAGAAAGAGCCTCCACGGCTCAGGTAGGAGTAATTGCGGCTGCAGGTAGCAACGCGGCTCTGGGCGGAGGGAGGATTTGGGCCAGCAAAGTCCCACGAGGAACTCTGTGACTCACTGTCTGGGACCATGACCTTGGCGGCCTCCGCCTCCCTCCCAAGCCCAGCACCGCCTCAGAGAGAGAACTGAGCTCCCGAACATTTCGATTCATGCACCCCATGTTCTGAGCCCTGGGGGGGGAGCAGACAGGGCCCCTGCCCTCCGGAAGCCCGAGGACTGGGTGGAAGGATATTGCTGGACTGCAGTGAACTCCTTCAAGCGGGGACACAGGGGAGGATCCCGCCTCCCAGGGGCAGGGAGGGCTTCCTGGAGGAGAGGGTGACTGAGTACCCACTGGGCCAGATGGGCCCAGCTAGGAACGGTGTTTGCCATCTGCTTGGAGACAGACGTGTCCGCAGCTCACTGTGACTCTAGAATCCACGAGAGGTGCTAAGGCCCACCCAGGGCGGGGGCTGCAGAGGAGGAAGCGGGTCCAGGGGTTATTGAGGAAGCTGATTCCCTGAGGGGCCAGGAGGTACAGAGACTTGCAGGTGACCGGCTGGTTCTGGCCGGGGTGCCTGGAGTGACAGAGGCCAGAGGGCCAGCCAAGATCATGGCCAGTGGCAAAGGTCAGAGCCAGGCTGCAGAACACAGGAGTGAGCTTGACTTGGAACCACAGATTTCCAGGACCGGGAGAGCCTCTGCGGGCAGACCCGGCGGCTGCCACCCAGGCTTTGCCCGGGGGACAGGGAACCTCAGAACAAGGCAGAGGACGCTGTCCATTGGCCAAGAGCCCTGTCTGAAGAGCGGATCCTGTTGCTCCCACGGCAGGGATTTCATCCTCCCGTTCCACGTCCTTCTCTCCGTGGCTGGCAGCCGGGAGAGCTACTGTCACCCTCCCCGCCCACAGTGATGGGGCACTGCTGCTGCCCAAGAGGCCACCCTGGAAGGGGTGGGCGCAGACAAGTCAAGGGCCCGTGCCAGAGGACAGGCAAGCGGGGTCCTGAGGAAGGAGGAGGAAGGCTGCGGACGTGGCGCTCCCGGCTGGGCAGCAGGGCCCGAACCAGCTCCTCAAACGACTCCCAAGGTCCATCTTTCCAGCAAAACCCTCGGGAGGGCAAACCTCACCCAGAGCTCACTTGGGCAACCAGTCGGTGACTCCGCAGGCAGATGTCAGGGTGTCCCCACTGACCTCAAGCTTGTTCTTAATCTAACTCCGCCAGTGCCTCTCATACCCATCCATCCATCACCAAGGAAACATGCGATGCAAGGTCCCCAGTGACACCGACCTGTCTGGACCACAGGGGGGCTGGGACGGGGCTCCCCCTTCTCACGGCCAACAGGCTGTTCCCAGGGGCAGCTCCCCACACAGGCCAAGGGGCTGAAACGTCGTGGCCACAGAGCTTCAGTGCTGGGCAGCTGGCGTGTCCAGGCACGGCCAACTTCCTTCACGTGCCCTATAAAAAGCTGGGTGTCCGGAGAGGTGCCGTTCATCCCCTGGGGCCCTGGGACACACACCAGATCTGGCACCCCTTTCACTGCCCAGCCTGAGGAGTGGTCTTTTCTCACCCTCACCCCAGTCAAGCCGGCCCCTTAACCCACACTGTGTGATGTCCAGGGATCGGGCCCCAACCCTAACACATCACTGGGGGTGGTGAGATCTATATCCCAACCTCCCTCTTGTCGTAAGGACAGTGGTCACTGGACGAGAGTCCACCCTAACCCAGTTTGGCCTCGTAACATGACGACATCTGCAAATAAGGTCACATTCACAGGTACCAGGGTTTGGACCTGAGCGTGTGTTTGGGACGCAATTCTGCCCAGTGCGGCTGCCAACATCGAACCAGAGTAAAACCAGGCACTACATGCCCCTGGGTGGGAGAACTCAGCGCCTCGCCAAGGGGACCACACCGGCGTCCGACGGGGCCGCTGGCTTCAGCTGCCTCTCGACAGCATTTCCCAAGGATGGGGGGACGTGACAAACCACACGGTGACAATGTGGTCAGCAAACCCAGAGTGTGGGTCCAATGGCCCAGGCCTCTCACAGACAAGGCGTGAGGGAAAGAAAGGGATACATGTGGAACCTGTCTGTTAAAAGAGACTTAAGGACAGACCAGCTCTGGGGCACCTGGGGGGCTCAGTCGGTTGAGCGTCCGACTTCTGATTTCGGCTCAGGTCGCGATCTCGCGCTTCGTGGGTTCGAGCCCCTCGTCGGGCACCATGCTGACGGTGCAGAAACTGTCTGGGATTCTCCGCCTCCCTCTCTCTCCGCTCCTCTCCCGCGTGTGCCCTCACGCACGCCACCCCCCTCTCCCTCTCAAAACGAAACCTTTTTTTTTAATGTTTTATTTATTTTTGAGACAGAGAGAGACAGAGCATGAGCGGGGAAGGGGCAGAGAGAGAGGGAGACACAGAATCTGAAGAAGCTCCAGCCCCCGAGCTGTCAGCACAGAGCCCGACGTGGGGCTTGAACTCACAGACCTCGAGATCGTGACCTGAGCTGAAGTTGGACGCTCAACCGACTGAGCCACCCAGGCGCCCCAAAACGAAACATTTTAAATAAATAAATAAATAAATAAAAATAATGAGTGAGACTAAACCAGGTTCCATTTCTCGACGTGGGTGGGGCATCGAGGCTGTTTGCTTTAACAATCCATCAAGCTAGCATTTGTCTCACCATTTTTCTGTACCCGTGCTTTACTTTACAATGAAAAGGTTTTGAAAGTTAACTACTATAATAATCATTAAAATCACCATCATTAGCCTTGAATCATGCTACAAGTGTTTCTAAAGAGTCCCCTGGGCCTGGCACTACGCTGGGTACCAAGCATTTGGCGACGAGGAAAACAGACCTGGTCCCTGCAGTCGTGAAACTGACCACCTGGGGCGGGTAGGTGGCGGGCAGGTGAAAATCTGCCTACGTAACAGCACGTCTAACTGCATTGTCCCAGCATGAGCTACGTGGGACGGGGGAGGAGACCCTGAGCCTGGGTCCTGGGACCCGTGAGGCCTTCCGGAAGGGTGGATATGAAACCAAGAGGCGTTCTCCGTTTCCGCTGCAGAAAGAATGCGTTTCGCTTCGTGGGAGGGATGGTGACATACGACAGCTAGCCTGTATTGACAGTCACCGTGTCCTGGGTGTGCTTGCTAAGAGCCTGACACAGCGCCTCGGTTATCACAACCCCCGTCTGCCCGCGAAGGGGGAAGAAAGACGCGCTGGCTGGTGCATGTGGCACGTTTTTAGCTGCCGTGTCATCCACACGCGAGAGCGAAAGCACAGCGTGAGTGTTCGTTTTGGAGCCGGGCAGTGACATGCACCCACAGAGCCACCACCCCAGGGGGAGAGCAGTAGTCTTCTCCGTCAGCCCCGAAAGTTCCCTGGGGCCCCAGCCCCACCCATGTCTTCCAGAGGCCTGGCTTTTGTGTCCTGAACTCCTGATCCGGGCGGATCTGCCCCAATCCGGGTGACTCTCTCCCTAAAGCAGAGGCCAGGGCTGGCCGCCATCCCCAAGGCCCCTGACACATCACTGCCCACTGTCACCCCCAAACCTGCCAACCTGGGCAGGAAAAAATGCCAGCCGGCTGACGCCCGGGGAAGGGGGCAGACGGGTGTGGCTCACAGGCTCCTGTCACCCTCAGATCACAGAGTTCGCCCAGCCCACCTGCATTCATGGGGTGAGGGCCTGGGAACCACAGCGGCCTCAGGCAGCAGGCTGGGAAGATTCCAGAGCAATCCCAGGGGAGGGAGGAGACGGGGGAGCCGTTCCCGAGTGGTCAAAAGTGCCCCTGGGACTGGACAGTCTCTGTCTCTTTCTCCCGGGCTCCCAATGGGCAGAGGATGGCAGCTCGCGTTTGGATCTTCCTCCAACAGTCCTACCGGCTGATGAAAACCTCCCTGGAATTGGAGCAGGTGCACGGTCCCCGGAGGTCACTTATCCCCTGCTTCCTGGTGTCCCAGCCTTGACAACACACGTGCCTTGATCACCAGGAAAAGTGGCAAAGAGACTATGGGGGTGTCCGAATAAGCCCAGCCCCCCACCCCCACCCCTGCCCACTCCCAGAGTATCACTTCCCTAGCAGCAAAGAGCAGAGCCATCCACTGAGAAGGGGGGTGTCGCGACAGAGATGTCTGCCGTGCCCTATTTGGAAAAGGAAAAAGACCGTCCCTGCGAAAGCAGCTGACGTCCGTGGGCTAAGATTAAATGGCAGGAGGGGCTGGCCTCCACGCTGGCCTTCCCAGCACACAAAGCCTTCCTCCCAACCGAGAAGAAGCCCCACGTGAGCAGCAGAGCCACAAATAGCGCTGGAGAGGGCAAGCCCTTTGCCGCCGCAGAGTCGCCTGACGGGGGTCCAGAGGCGGGAGGGAGGCAGCCAGGGGCGTCTTGCCGGAAGGATCGGGATCACGTAGCACCATGCTTCTGTGTCCCAACAGCCCTCTGCCCCCTCTTCGGAGAGTCCCCAGGATGGGGATCCTGGAAATAAGTCCCCACCCTACTCACGGCGTCCGGGAGGGCTCTGGGTCTCAGCCGTGCGGTCACACTCTGACATCACTCCAGCATCCCAGCTGTTTGCAGTAGGTGTTTTTGGATGAGAATTCTACCTGGAATTAGTTCAAGAGTTTCGTAGGAAATCTGCTGTATGAATGTCAGCGCAGTGAGGCCGGGGGCCGGTTTTCATTCCGCCCCCCGCCCCCCCCCCCCCGCCCCGTGAGCTAATTCCACATGTGCTTATTCCTAAAAACGAGGTTAAGTACCCACTCCTATTCCCCGGCCAAGACTGCGATGCAATCCGACATTTTCCTGTGTGCCCTTCACGAGACAAGCCTCAGGAGGGGCCCCCTTCAAAATGCTGGCAGCCCCACTCTCCCGGGCCCCCTCCCACCGGACTCGGTCGCCCCAGGAGCAGATGACGCGTGGAGGCGAGCAGAGCCAGGGTCTGTGGCCAAGCCTGGGCTTTGCAGCCACATGACATGGTCACTTCCTGGGCTGGCGCCCATCTGGGCGGCTTCTCTGTGCCGCCTGAAACACCCAGAGTCGTCACCCATACTGCCCCCGCTTTCAGAGGGGAACTCCGGCACGAAGGGGTTAAGGAGCAAAGTCAAGTTCACATGCTCTTCACTCAGATCAGACAAATGAGTCAGGGCTGGGAGAAGCCAAATCTCACTGCTGTCACGAAGGGGTGCAGCTCTGTGGTGGAACCAGTCGGGCCACCTGCCCCGAGGCACACCCACCCGGCTGGCTGCCTCATCATTGGTCTGCTTGCAGAGAGGAAGGAAGGAGAGAGACCCAGTCCCTTCGGCCCAAGAGGGGCCACGCACGGTTCTACAGAGGGCCAGCTGAGAAAGCCGCTGTGTCTGGTGCCACCACCTCTGGCCACCAGGGCCTCCTGAGAACATGGCCTCTGCTGCACCACACCCCGCAGACCTCACGCTGGCCAACATCCCCCCCCCCCCCCCCCCCCCGCCCAGAGGCGGCTTCCAGCCTCGGCGGGAAGGGCCTGGCGAGTGGACAAGAGACCACCCAGCCCTCTGGCGGGGGTGGTGGATATGAAGGGGTCTGATCCTCAGGAAAGGGGTGGGAGGGCCCCTGTGGGACTTGGGGGGCTGCACCTCCCCCGTGGCGGACTGGAGAGGAATGCAGCAGACGGTCCAGCGTGGCCAGAGCACCAAGGGACTCTTCAGAATGACGGCAGACAGATTCTCCCTTCTTTTCCCTTCCTGGAGGTACCCGTGAGTCAGGGGAGGCCGAGAAGCACCGGACCGGTCAAGCCATGAGGGGGGAAGCTGGGATGACGAGGGGGCGGGGGTGACGGCCAGAACCAGCTGGGAGGGGGCTGGGAGGGCAGGGGAGGGGCACTGGTGGTGCATGTTATGCAGTAAAGGAGAGGCTTTCCTGGGGATGGCGAGGTCGAGGTGACATGGCCTTTACTCCATCAGACCTGCTGTGACCGTGCAGAGCTCACCCAGGTCTAGAGGGACGCTCTTCAGCCCTTGCTGGCTGTTGCTTCTCAACCTCCATTTCTTCTGTCTTAGGAAACTCCAGTTGTGTCCCGTCTCGATGTGTGAGTCTGGGCTCTCCAGACGAACAGACACAAAACGATGTGTGCACATGTGGAGAGAGAGAGATTTGGTTCAAGGAATTGGCTCACGCAATTATGGAAGCTGCAAGGATGGACAGGCCGGCTGGGGACCCAGGAAAAGCTGATGTTGCAGTTCAAGTCCCAAGTCCACCTGCCACAGAATTCCCTCTTGCCTGGGGGACACCAGTCGGGGCCTTCAGCTGATTGGATGAGGCCCACCACATCACGGAGGGCAATCTGCTTTTCGCTCAAATCCCACTGATTTAAATATCAGTCTCATCCAGAAACACCCTCATAGAAACATCCAAAATAATGGACGGCCCCATACCCAGACACTGTGGCCCAGCCAAGTTGACACATGAGATAAACGGTCATGTTTTGTCTTCAGACAAGGTGCCCCCGGGCGTCTGTCTTTGCCAGTCCTCTGCTGCAGTCGGGAATCCAGCCGTACGTCCGGCGGTGGGATGGGCAGGGTGGCGGGGTCGGCTGCCCTCATGTCTCCCTTATTCCCCAGCAGGAAGGCTGCCCCCGGCGTCAGAGGCCGACAGCTCACGAGCCCATGGGAGACACGGTCTCACTGGTCCTCGGGCCTCTGTGGCGGGGCCCTTCCCGCCTCACACCCGGACCCAGGCTACCGGCTTCCGATTCACCAGCTCTTTGTACTGACGTCAACACTCACTGCCCCCCCCGCACTCCCGACCCCTACCTGCCCGGTCTGTCCCCAGCGTCCTCATGGGGCCCCGCACGCCGTGCCATCTGCTTAGCGGCATCTGGACACTGATTTCCATCCCCCACCCCCGGACCCTCACCTTCACGGGGCAGGCGTGTGGGGCCACTCAAGTCTACGGCAGTGTCCCCAACATTGTCTGCACCGTTGTCAGGCGCAAAACAGATGCTCCATGAATGTGTGTTAGATAAACGGATAATCAGTACTTTAAAACTGTATTCTAGGGGCCCTTGGGTGGCTCAGTCGGTTAAGGGACTGGCTTCGGCTCAGGTCACGATCTCAGGGTCCGTGAGTTCGAGCCCCACGTCGGGCTCTGTGCTGACGGCTTGGAGCCTGGAGCCTTCTTCCCATTCTGTGTCTCCCTCTAGCTCCGCCCCTCCCCCCATTCATGCTCTGTCTCTCTCTCTCTCCCTCTCTCAAAAATAAATAAACATTAAAAAAAAAATTTTAACCATATTCTAACCTAAGCCTGTCTGGTTGAGGCCACAGACAGTGCCTCCTGGCTTCTGTCCACCATCTTCAACACCCACACACCTGTACTGTTACCTTCCCCGGGTCCACATCAGGCGCTCCTTGGGCTTTTAGAAGCCGAAATAGCAAGAGTGGGACACAGGCTGCCTGGGCATCCCTGGGGACAGGTGTCAACACAGGATAGATGGCAAGGGGGGTGACTTCCTGGGCCTTGTCCAGAGGGCAGAGACGTGAGGGGTGGGCTACACCCGGGCACCAAACGGCCGTGTTTCTTAAAGGTGCGGCTCGCCTGGGCCTTGGGGTCTAGAGGTGGGAATTCGGTCTGGGTAGAAAGAAGCTTGTGCCAAACTTGTGCTCCTCCGCCCCCCGGCCCCGGCCTGTCTCCACAGAGAAGATCCCAACCCGGTCACAAGAGACCCAGTCTGATGGCAGTCAGGAGAGCGTGCCGTAGAGAGACCCGTTTACTGGGGTCTAGGGCAGGGCCAGGGAGCTGCGGTTAAAACAGGGGTCACAGCTGGAGGGCTGCACAAAACCCCTCTCTGCCTGGGGCCCCCCTTCGGCCCAGGGGCCAGCGAGCACAGACAGCCGTGGAAAAATCACGGGTGGTGACCCAGGAAAAGCAGTGAGACCGGCGCCCGGCCCTCCCAGCACGGACCACGCACTCTCCAGTGAGGACTCTGCATCCCCTTGTGACGTGAGCTGGCATCCAGGTGCTGCCGGGACCCAGGCCAGGCTAGGGTGCCCCTCAAAGCCCCCGCTCCAGTCCCCCAGGCGCAGCCTGCTCGGTGATGGGTCCAGTAGCTCGAGGGAATCGCCGCCGTGTGTTGACTTCGGCAGGCGGGCGGCCCTGACCTCCACGTCCTGGCTTCATTCTGTCTCCACTCACTGCCAGACGCCCAGGCTGTCCTGCAAGCTCCAGGTCACAAGGCAGCTCAGGACCGCACCCAGAAGGCTCTGTTCTGGAGGAGCCCTGTGTCTGTGATGGGTCTCTCGTTCCCTGCAAAGTGATGCCGTGGTGCTCGATGCCACCTGCTGTGCCTGCTGGGTGGTCCGACGGCAGGTCTGGGTGCTCAGTTCCAGCCCCGTCTCTGGCCCCGGGCCGAGTTCGTGATAAAGGGCACACCCCAGGCAGAGTGTCCGTGGGGACTGTCCACGTTACATCAAGGCCGGCCTCTCTGGAAGCACGAGACTCACGGCCCTAAAGCCTCTGGGACCCACGGGCTGGGGGGGGTCCCTCCTCCTGCTGGGCTGGGGCTCGGGTGTGCGCCCCGGGAGAGAAGCTGAGGAAGGAACGAGGTTTGAACACACGGCATGGGAAAGAAAGCTGGGGGGGGAGGAGGGAGTAGCTGGAGTGACAAGCAGAGACACGGAGAACGCGGTCCTGCCCACAGGGACACGCTCCCCCCCAGGAGCCCCCCAGCCAGCGCCCCCAAGGCTCCATCGGGGCCTCGGCGTCCCCCCTCGCGACTGAGGAATCTGGACCAGCACGACCCTCCCTCCATCAGGACTCATCGGAGGCCCCACAAAGGAAGACATGTCTTCTAGAAGAAGCCACGGAGTGGGGCTCGGGCAGAGAAGGAAAGTCTGCAACCTGGGCCTGCGTCCCAAGTCCTGGCTGTGCCTCCTGGTCCCGTGGCAGAGGCCCCTTGGGCGTGGGGGGCCCAGCTTGGCCCTCCTGGCCGCTCTGGGGAGAGCTCCGCGGAGGGACTGGGCTCGGGACAGCAGAGGGTGGAAGAGGGCAGGGTGAGCAGAGCTCCACCCCCCACCAGGACCCCCAGCACAGAACGCGCACGGGCGTCCCTGCGGACCTGATCAGCGTTGCCTCCAGACCAGCGGGCGGGCGCTGCGCGGGGGTCCCCGCAGGCGGCGGGCAGGTGGGTTCCTCTGTGACGAGCCCGCACTGAGCGGCTGCCACTTCCCGTGTTTAATACGCGATTCTGATTTCACGCCCGGTGCCCCCCAGGGTGCGGGGAACCCAGAGGCACCGTCTCTACAGAGGTAGCTGCCCCCGACCCCGGCCCATCCGCAGATTCTGCACGTCGTTAGGGAAGGAGCCACCTTCCCTGCCCCGCACCTGCCGCCCTCCTCCGGAGCCTCCCGGAGCAGGAGCCGCGGCCACGGCTGCAGTTCGCTGTCTCATCCTGCCCCCTGCTGCCGGGACCCAGACGCCAGACTCCGCAGAGTGAGGGCGCCCAGGACGGCTCTCCAGCCCCCGCTCAGCACCCCGCATTCCCCTCCGGGGGGAACAGGGGGCCTCTGCCCTGCACCCCACGATGCCTCAGTCCCCCCAGGTCTAAATGGGTGCAATGAGGGAACCACCTCCGGGTGCTTCGAAAATCACATGACGTAACGCCCGGAAGAGGCTGGCTTAGAACAGTGCCAGGCACAAACGGAGGCGCCCTCGGAACATGTAGGCGTCCCTGTGCCCACCCCATCGGCGCGGGGGCTCAGACGCTAGAATGGCCCCCATGTCGCCTGACTTGGTTACTCAGTCAACAGTGACCAGGGACCTGCTAAGGGCCCGGCTTCTGTCCCAGCAGGCCCACCTCTGTGTCAGCCCCCTTGGCGGGCGGACACCCCATTCTCTACGAAGGTGAGAGCCTCGTGCCGGTCAGGAGCTGGGGTGGCCGAGTCTGCAAAGCTGGGCCACCACACATCTCCCGATGCCTGTGCACCCTGCTTGCCCGGCCGTTCCCAGAAGACCGCACAGCACCTCCATTGCCAGCCAACAGGCACGGTGCTGAACCAGTGACCTCATAGTTCAAAGCGTCCTCAGCGTAAAGGCTGCCCAGGCTGGCAGGATTAAGAGGTCCGTGGGCATGCGGGCCTGGACCTCCAGACCTCAGTAGCCGCTCTGCTGTCTCAGAGACTCAGGCACATAGATGCTGACTGTCCTGGCTGCAAAGTTTTAAAAACCTTTGCTAATAAACAAATAAACTTAAGGGGCACCTGGGTGGCTCAGTAGGTTAAGCGTCCGACTTCAGCTCAGGTCATGATCTCGTAGCTCGTGAGTTCGGGCCTCGTGTCGGGCTCTGTGTTGACAGCTCAGAGCCTGGAGCTGCTTCGGATTCTGTGTCTCCCTCTTTCTCTGCCCCTCCCCAGCTCACACTTTGGCTCTCTCACTCCCTATCGCTCAAAAATAAATAAACATTAAAAAAAAAAACAACTCCAGGTCGTAAGTGGACAGCACCATCTCTTTGGAGACACAGGTAATTAATTTCTGACTGGCCAGTGGTCAGCGGTCAGTGTCTCTCGGGGTCGGGCTGGGGACAGGAGGTTCACCCGATCCCCGTGGTCCTGGGAGAGGCAAGGCTGTGCGGGCGGCCCCTGGGCTCTCGCTGGCCTCACCTCAGAGCCGTGCAAATATTAAAACATCGTTGTCTGTGTGCCTCTCCTCTGGAAGATTGCATCCCCACGACAATGGGATCAAAAATTTTTAGTAAATTAAAAAATTACTCAAAAGAACATTTCCCTCTTACCGAGAAAAAGGCAGGTAACTCTCATTTTCCTGAGAGGAAGAATGTTCTGTAAAACCGCTCCCTTTGTAATCAGGTACATACAATGGGCATTAGTTCCAGGGAATTCAGCAGCAATCGGGAGAAAAGAGATAAGAAATTTCCACCCAGCCTAGGAAAGAGGACGAGGGAGTTACAGACCCACCAGGACACTTTATATCCGCTTTTCCATGCTGGCGGGGGCGGGGCAAAGAGTTTAATCTGGCCTTTGTCCCCCACTTCTGGGCAGTCATGTCTAAAATGTCCTGCCTGACCGGAGGGTCTGCCTTCCTGGGAGCCGTGGGTCACCCTGGGTAATCCAACAAGGGGACCCAGAGTGGTAGTCGTGGGGTAGGGCCGGCCCTGCCAGAAACACAGACCCTGTGATTTAGAGTGGGACTTGGGGTCACAGGGATCAGTCCCCTGGAGACTGAGATCAACAATACGGGCGACCAACCAATTGATAAGCAGTTGGTCAATCATCAGTCATGCCTCTGAAAGGCAGCCCATCTAGGGAGCGTGTGGGGCCGCGAGGCTCCGGAGAGTTCCCTGATGGCAGTCCTCCATGTGTGTCGTCAGACTCCACGGCCGAGAGAATGTGTCCTGACTCCAGGGGCAGGGGACAACGGAAACCGCCTTGAGCACTTTCCAGGACCCTGCTAGTGTGTCTCTTCCTTTGGCTGATCTCCACCTGTGTCCTTTCCCTGTAAGAGACCATAACCGTGGGGGTAGCAGCCCTCGGTGAGCAACGTGAGTCCTTCTAGAGAATTAGCTCGCCTGAGGGTGGTCTGGGGACTCCCAAGCTGGCAACTGAAGTGAGGTCTTGTGTGGACGGCATCCTTCCACTTTGAAGTTGGGCTAAGCTCATGCTGTGTGTGTGAGAGACAGACAGACAGAGCAAGAGACAAAGAGAGAGAATGAATATCGTTCCCACAATCCCCCAATTCCTGATCTGGGGCGGATGCGTCTTCTAGAATACCGAAGTTCTACATCCTGGGACTGACAAAATCCAGGGGAAGACATCACCCCCACCTTTTCACCTCTAAATTCACGCCAACTGTGTTAGTTTGAAAATGTCCAGGAATTCCAGATGGTTCAGTCATAAAACCCTTGACGAGGCACAAACCTTGTTGGCTGCTCCTTGTGCGTGAGCCAACACCCCACGAACCAAGAGCCGTGTGTGGAGACCAGATAACAAAGCAGGCCCCGTCTGCCACTTTGTGCCCAGACTTCGAAAAGGTGACTGGAGGAAGGCAAGCTGGAACCGTTCCACGCAGCAGCCGGGAGAGGACCGGGGAGCAAGCCAGCCTTGGCAACGGCACCACCTGAGAAGCAAGGTTACGTCCGTGACATTAGGTCACACCTGTTAGCTGCTGTGAATGGGGCCGCCTGGCTAAGCCACTTCAATTTACGTACAATATCATTTATCCGGCACGTAGCTGCCTCAGACGCACTGACCTGAATCTGCTCTGGATTCTTAGCAAGCAGCCAGACGGGGACGCAGCCGCGGGGACAGGAGTAGACAGATGCCCTTCGGGGATGGCGGGGGTTCCCTCGTGCAAAGGAGCCAGAGCGAGGGCGGGCCGACCAGGTGCCACGCTGTTCCCGGTGCCCGTGGCACACGGGACAGAGACCCCCGCTGACGGACACGGGGCCGTGGGGGCACGGGGGCGCTGCCGGTGTCCCTGAGGACCAGGGCTTGGTCGTAACATCCGGTACCATTTTGTGATTTAACCACTTCCCCTATCGGATACCTTTCTTTGTCCCCCGAGCTGGCCACCACCCACGTGACATGGGGACCTAGAAGGTTCTTCCTGACCTTGCCTTGTTTCTGAACAAATGCTGCTCATGCAAAATCTCTCCAGCCCAAACTGTGCATATTAACAGTGTGTCTTTCTTGCGCTCGAAAGGCCACTGAAAGGAAGGCGTGTCTTTCGTGCGCTTGAAAGGCCACTGGAAGGAAGGGCCTTGTGTGCTGTCACGTCCTCTGGGGGGGGGGGGCACTTGTGCCTCCCAGCGCTGGCCCTTCCCTACCTGCCCTTCCCACCGCCCTCGAGGGCCTCCATCACCTGTACTGACAACCCAGGAGGATGCGGGCACCTGGGAGCATATCTGTAGCCCCGTGGACACCCATCTGACTTGGAATCTGATAACGTTTCACTCTTCAAGGCCACAGCCAGAAACGGACTGAGACCTGGGGTTAGTTGTTCCTGGTGCTACCAAGTATGGGACACCAGTGAGAACTGGCAACGCCACCGCTGTGCCTTCTGCTGGTGGCCGTCCCCCAGCATCGGTGGTGGCCAGGCCCTGCCGATGCTTGGGGTGCCCGGAACACGGACCGTCCCGCCACGAGTGACTCCCGCGCGGCCACAGAAGGGAAAACAGCCACCCGCTAACGATCACCACATTTGTGGGCAAATTTCTTCTCTCTGGCGGCTGCCCCTAACGTGTCACTCGCTGACGCTTAGCCGAAGGAGCCGAAAGGGCTGTGGGACACGGAAGCGTTTGTGCGCGGGAGGCAGAAACAGACCTGGTGAGAGCACCTAATTGACACATCGGGCTCCCCAGCGCCAACCTCGCCCGGCCGTTTCACAGGATCCTAAGCTGATTTCTACCTGCACAGCCCCGCTGGCTGGAGGGCGAGGGAGCTCTCAAAATAGGGCTTTTCCATCCTGTGGTTTTCTTCCTGCCTGCTCAAGGCTTCTCATGAATCGGCATTGTCCTCATCTAGCTGGAAATGTAGTCTCTTCCGGGCTCTGCAAATCCCAGGCTCTTTGCTCAGAGGACACTGTGGCTGCGGTGCCCCCTCCCCGCCGCCCCCAGTGGGTGTGTTTAATGTTCTCTGCGTTGTCGGGGCAAAGGGAGACGGGGTGGTCCCTACAGCTCTCTGCTCACTTGCAGCCGCTTCCCTCGGTCTCTCTGGTCGCATGCCCCACCCTCCTTAGCGGGAACCACATCTTCCCGTGGTCAGGGCCCCGGCGGTTCGGTGGTGCCTGCGATATTTCTACCAACGCCGAAGCACACGGAACTCCATCAGTGTTTGCTGAACGAAATGAACGCGTAACGGTAACAGTTACTATGTGCGCAGGGTGTCGGGAGACGGGTTCGGGGAGATCCTGGCCGATTTCCACTGGTGCAGCTCTGGTGGGGAGCGGAGGCATCGTAAGGATGTTCCTTCATGCACGTTCACATCTCGATACTTCCCAAAATGACTTTGCGTGACTATCAATGAAAACAGAAGCGTTGTTGGATTTGGGGGACACACACTTGATTACAGAAAAGACAGAAGGCGACATCGGAAGCCAAGGGGGTGGGGAAAACCAGTACCGAGAAATCCTGAGTCGGGACCCCTGGTAGCAGCGTGTCCTCGGGGTCACGGCTGTGAGCGTGGAGAACACCGCCCCCTCCCCACCCCCCTGTCCCATGAGCCCCGAGCCAGAGGATCCGGCCCCGGATAATGACCTTCCATTGATCATGAACTTACTGAAGCATGAGCAGGTGTAACCACCCACCTGGGTGGGTGTTCTGTTCTGGCACACTGTTCTGGCACACTGTTCCCAACAGGGTGTAGGGGATTTGAAGCCCAACACGGCCCATTGTTCCCAAACATTTTAATGCCACAAACTGTTTGACTAGCCTGCAAAGTGGGCCACAAAAAAATCTCATCAGTGTGTAGCTACCGGGGAAGCTTTGTGAAGGGGCAACATCGGGCATCCCCCCCACCCCTGCTCAGGCGGGCATCCCCCCCCCCGCCAGCCCCTCTCAGGCACGTGCACATGTGCCCTACACGCTCAGCAGCACTGCCTCTTCCAGAAACCTCTTCTCGCCCAACCTACCTCTACAAGAGACCACTTCCTGCCCAACGCTGGTGCCCTCTGGAACATGGTGGCACTTCCTGGCGGCCGCAGCAGGAGCTCTGCCTCCCCCCCCCCCCCCCCCGCTCTCTGCAGCCACGAGCCCGCACACCCTTCTCCGACCACGTCCGGAAGACGCCTCACGCCTAGTAGGGCCTTGGCGAATCTGTGTGGTATTTCTTTTTTTTTTTTAATTTTTTTTAACGTTTATTCATTTTTGAGACAGACAGAGACAGAGCATGAGCGGGGGAGGGGCAGAGAGAGAGGGAGACACAGAATCTGAAACAGGCTCCAGGCTCCGAGCTGTCAGCACAGAGCCCGACGCAGGGCTCAAACTCACGGACCGTGAGATCATGACCTGAGCCGAAGTCGGACGCCCAACCGACTGAGCCACCCAGGCGCCCCTGTGTGGTATTTCTTAACCCAGGTGAGGAATTAAGATCTTTTCAACAGCACACGGCTGCCTACCGTAGGGCTGTGATTGCCCAGCCACGTACAGTGAAAACCAGGCTGCGAGCTTTTCCTTTCCCTTTGTTTTTCAATCAATGCTGAAATGTACCACACCCCTTTTCTAAATAGACTGGTTTTCAGAGCACTTCAGGTGCACAGCAAAATTGAAAAGATACAGAGATTTGCCCTGACCCCCACACCCATAGCCTCCCGCTATCAACATCCCCCCCGCCCAGAGTGGGACACTTTCTATCGTTGCTGAACAAGTGTGGACATATCATCGTCCCCGAGAGCCCACAGTTTATACTGGGGTTCGCTCCTGCTGTTGTACATTCTATGGGTTTGGACAAAAATAGAGACTGCTCACCCAGACCCGCCTCACTGCCCTGAGACTCCCTTGTCCTCAGCTCATCCTCCTGCCCCACCCCCATCCCCAGGCAACTGACCTGGTTGCTACATCTAGTTTTGCCTTCTCTAGAAGGTCACGTAGTTGGAAGCATGTATTTTTTTTCTGCTTGGCTTCTCTCTCTTAGCGTGATGTGTTTAAGGTTCCTTCATGGCTTGGGGCGCCTGGGTGGCTCAGCCTGTTAAGCGTCCGACTTCAGCTCAGGTCATGATCTCACGGTCTGTGAGTTCGAGCCCCGTGTCGGGCTCTGTGCTGACAGCTCAGAGCCTGGAGCCTGCTTCGGATTCTGTGTCTCACTCTCTCTCTTTCTGCCCCTCCCCTACTCATACTCTGTCTCTGTCTCTCTCTCTCTCTCTCGAAAATAAATAAAACATTTAGAAAAAATTTTAAAGGTTCCTCCATGGCTTGATGGCTCATTTCTTTGCAGCGCTGAATAATATTCCATTTGTGGATGGACCATTTTATTTATCCACTCACCTTCTCAAAAGGACTTCTTGGTTTCTTCCAAGTTTTAGCAGTTACGAATAAGGCTGCTATCAACATCCTTGTGCAGGTTTTTGTGCGGACATAGCTTCAACTTCTTTTTTTTTTTTTTAGTTTATTTATTTTGAGAGAGAGAGAGAGAGCACGTACATGCACACGTGCAAGAGCAGGGGAGGGGCAGAGGGAGAGAGAGAATCCTAAGAAGGTTCCACACTATCAGCACAGAGCCCACCCGTGGGGCTCCACCCCACAAACCGTGAGATCACGGCCTGAGCCGGAATCAAGAGCCAGACATTCGAGCGACTGAGCCACCCAGGCGCCCCCATAAGTTTCACCTCCTTTGGGTGAATACGAACGAATGTGACTGCTGGATCGTATGGGACGAGCATGTCTGGTTCTGTAAGAAACCACCAAACTGTCTTCCAAAGTGGCTGTGCCATTTTGCATTCCCACCAGCCACGGGTTTCTGCCTCACGTTCTTCTGTGAGCTTTTTTGCTTATGGCTTTCCCTCGCTTTTTAAAAAACTATTATATGTGTCTTCTAAATGTAAAGGGTCAGCATATAAGAGACGATCCCTCGTCATACAGGCCACCGTGTGCTGGCGGTAAGGAGACGCGCTCCAGGCCAGGATGACCTCAGCGAACAAATCCGCTGACTTAATCAATTGAAAATTCTCTTCGACTTTCTCACCAGGCCTGCCAGTGTTTGTGAAAGGCAAATACTGAGCTGTGGACATACCAGTGTTTGAGGAGTGAGTTTGCGTGATGGGCGAGAATACAAAGTTTCCTTGGAATATTCAATCCTCGATTTCTTTGTGTGCATTATCCCCACCATCCATCCATTCAACAAATATTTGCTGAGCACCTAGCATGTGCCGGCCACCGAGCTGGGTTCTGAGGCCGCGGTGGTGAGCACAACACGGTCCTCGCCTTCAGGGAGCTTACGGTCCCCATGGGGGGCCGACCACAAGCCAGGACCCCAGCAACATCACACGCCTGCCGCTGTGAGGACGGCCCTCACTGTACGTCCACGCAGGAAGGCGGGGAACAGTTCAGCTGGAAGAGGGAACTGAATCGCACGTGCAGAACCGTGCGGAGGCGCGAGCCTGGGTTCCGGTCTGTCTCTGTGCCCTGCAGGATTCACGGCATCCCGACGCCGGCAGCCAGAGGATCCAAGAAGGGATCTTCCACCAGCTCGAGGCCTCCCGCCCCACCAGGAGGGGTGGCCATGGCCCAGGTGTGGGCTCCTGCCTGCTTCCTCCCACCGGGCCTAAAAGGGGCTCAGTCCCGGAGGGAAAGAGGTGACCCTGAATAACTGTCACTGTCACTTCCCACAAGAAGCCTGACTCCCTGAGCAGAGCTGGCACCTCCACCCCCACATGCTGTCCCCCGATGTGGCTTCTCCCCCGTGGCTCTTATCACCACTGCAGATTTACAATTCCTTGTGTGGTTATTCCACCAACGCCCACCCCCATCCCTGCTGGACTAAAAGGCAGACCTGGTGATTCACTGGAGCAGGCCACCATTGTAACCCTGGGCCTGGTTCAGTCATAGAGGAGCTCAGCACACATGAGGGGCTTAGCACACACGAGGGGCTCAGCACACACGAGGGGTTCAGCACATATGAGGGGTTCAGCACACATGAGGGGCTCAGCACACATGAGGGGCTCAGCACACAT
>NW_026057585.1:102409669-102430587 GCF_023721935.1 Panthera uncia
GCTCAGCACACATCAGGGGTTCAGCACACATGAGGGGCTCAGCATACATGAGGGGCTCAGCACACATATACTAAGTGACTGAGTGAGTGAGTGAGTGTGCCATGCTCTGGGAGAGAAAAGAGCCCCCGTCCTGAAGGAAAAGCAGAATGCTAAATAAAGCCATAATTAGGAAACTCAGGTTGTGGGCGGCAGGAGGACGGCTGGTAATGTCCCCTTCCCCCTGCGGACATGCAGTTTAAGCCGATTTGAGGTCTGAAGCATGGGATTAGCCCGGAAAGATAGGTGGGGGGCCGGGAGAGCAGGTTTTCCAGGAAGAAGGCAGAGCCCAGGCCAGGAGGGGGAGGGGATCTGCTGCACCCTGAGCGCCAGGAGGGGAGCAGCGTGAGCAGGGGAGGGTAAGGGGAGAGGGCAGCAGGCGCCCCACCTGCTACACGTTCATCCAACAAACATTCACTAAGCACCTACTATGTGCTGGGCCTTACAGGTCATATTAAGACCGGCTCTTGGGGTACGTGGGTGGCTCCATCGGGTAAGCTGCCGACTCTTGATTTCGGCTCAGGTCATGATTCCACAGTTTGTGAGTTGGAGTCCCGCGTCGGGCTCTGTGCTGGCAGCACAGAGCCTGCTTGGAATTCTCTCTCTGCCCCTCCCCTGTTCTTTCTCTCTCTCTCTCTCTCTAAACAAATAAATAAACTTTAAAAAAAAAAAACTTACTAAAAAATAAATAAATAAATAAATAAATAACATAAAAAAACTTATTTAAAAAAAAGGACCAGCTCTTGATCCCAGAAGCAGGGGGGAAGGAACAGAGAGCTTCAGTGGGGGTCAGGCCACCACTGGGAAGTGACCACCCCACTGCCGTGGGCAGAGTGGGCAGGAGGAGAAGGGGGTCCAGCCATGTGGCTGTGCAGGAATGGTCGCTGATTGGAAGCAGGGGCTGAGGGAGTGTCACCTATCCCGGGTGACCCTGGGTGTCAGGCCGGAGCAGCTGGGGGGCTGGAAACACCATTCACACAAACGTAGGGGAGGGGGCGCAGGGCATATTTGTGAACAGAGATGAAGCATCCCCCTCTGGGAGGCCGTGCTCAGAGGCACCAAGGGCTCAGGCCTCACCGAGTCGGGCACGCTCAAGCAGGGGTCCCGACATCAGCGGACACCACGATCCCCTTCGAGGCAAACGCTAGCTGGTGACAGTCAGCTCCTAGTTTATGAGAACCGGAGCTCTGAAGGACCCCAGAATAAAACCACTGAACCTAGTTTATCAGGAAACCAATTTCAGTGAAAATGAGACAGGTGTTTAACACGGTTCGGCCTTGGGTGTTTCTTCAACAGCTGGCAGTGGTTATATTAGTTTCCTTTTCAAATGGATTTTTCCTGCCAGTCCACACTTGTCTTCTCCCTTCCACGGAGACCACGGGAAACAGGCAGCCGGGTGGACAAGCACGTGTGAGCATGCGAGCGTGCCTGTGTGCACACCAACACTGCGTGTGCTTTCACTCACGGCCCAAAGCAGACCCCACATGAGGCCTAATCGAAGGGGCTCCGCCTAATTACCCGAAGATGCCTCTGCAAGGAGAGGGTAGTCTGAAAGGAGGGGAGAGCTGGCAGGATCCTTAAGTACCCTCACTTTTTATGCACTAAAAAGAGGCATCGAGTGTATTTCCGGGCTTTGAGGGAGTCATTCCGCAGGAGCAGAGCACATTAGTGTTTCTGGAGGAGAATATGAATCACCCTCTGCTACGGAACAATGCACACGGGACCCTCGAGCGGTACCTGAGGCCGAAGCACAACACAGGTCACTTTTCAACCTGTACAGTTTAACCGGAAGATCTAATCCTTCTGACAAAACTGCCTGGTTTAAATGTTCTCACCTGTAAACACATGATAAAGTAAACACCACTGTCATTGACTCGCAAAGCACACGTATGGCTGCTTCCGCCTTTGTGCCAGGACTCCGGGAAGCCAGTTCCGGAGGGGCACCAGCAAGCAGGGTTAGAGGACAGGGCTGGGCATCCCTCAGCCCCCAAAGGGGGTGGGGAGGTTGATGGGCTGGAGGACAGGGCTGGGCGTCCCTCAGCCCCCGGGGGGCCCACCGAGGCCTCTTCGAGGCACAGGTCCTAGAGCCCAGAGCTGGGGGCCTGGAGTGTTTAAAGGCAAGGCTGGATTTCATCTAACTTTAAAACTCTCAAAGGCAGACACTGGCTTTAATGCACAGTCCCTGAGCTGCCAAAAGCCAGGACGCCGGAGAGGGGAGAGGGCAGCGCCTTTGGGACGTCACCGTGAGGCCAGGGCTGCAGAGAAGCGGGACTGAAAGGGCTGAACCCCGGGAGGTACGGCCGTCCGAGGGCCAGCTGCGCTCCACCGGCGCCGGGGAGAGGCTCGAGGCTGGGGGCGCCAGGGTCCCTGCGGGCAGCTTAAGGGCAGAACCACGCAGGGCCTCGCCGGCCCACCTCCGAGATCCGGGGCTTCGCCAGCCCCCAGGCCGGGAGCACCCTAGCGCTGCCGGGCATTCACACGCCAGGGCAGGAGCCCACCTCCGGGGCGAGGATGAAAGAGACCGCCCCCTTGTGAACAACCACTTCCCGCCATCCCCCCAGACACGTGGCCGGGCGCCCGGGGGGGGGGGGGGTGCCCCTCATAAACATGGCCGCCGCCCCCGCTTAAATGGGGCCGCCACGAGGGTGCCCCTCACAAATATGGCCTCCGCCCCGCCCATTACGCCCAGCGCCGACTTTGTTGGGTCACATGCCGGAGGATGCCGGGCTGTGATTGGCCAAACTTCTGGTGCCGTCAGACGCCGGGCGCGGGCCGAGGGCCGCCGGGTCGCTGCTCCTCTGAGAAGCGTTAGGCCGGGACGCGGGGGTTCGGGCAGTCCTGGGGGCGGCAGCGCGCCGCTCACACTCATGAGGAGCCGGAAGGTGAGGCGCCGAGGCCGG
This sequence comes from Panthera uncia, assembly GCF_023721935.1. Classification (NCBI taxonomy): domain Eukaryota; kingdom Metazoa; phylum Chordata; class Mammalia; order Carnivora; family Felidae; genus Panthera; species Panthera uncia. The sequence continues at coordinate 102,412,606 of NW_026057585.1, forward strand.
GCGGGAGCCGTGCCGATGAGGCTGGGGCTCCCGCCACCCATTGTCTGGGGAGTTGAGGAGGCCGCGGTGTGCCCTGGGCCGGGGGCTGCCTCTGCTCGGGACCCCCTGCCCTCGCCCTCGGGTCTGAGGTCTGAGACCATGTCCGGGAGGGTTTCCAGATCACGACCCTGGGTGGGGGCGGGTTTGGGGGTCACGCTTTTGGGTAGTGGGGGCGGGGGCTCCCACATTACAGCCCTGCGGCGGGGGGAGTCCTGGGTCACGCTTCTAGGTAGGGGCTCCCACATTACGGCCCCGTAGGCGGGCGCAGGTCCTGGGGCATGCTACTGGGTAGGGGGACTCCCAGATTACGGCCCTGAGTGGGGGGGCAGGTCCTGGGTCAGCCTTCTGGGTAGCAGGCTGCCAGATTACGGCCGTGGGGGGGGGGGGGGGGGGGGGGGGGGTCGGGTCCTGGGTCAAGGTTCTGGGTAGGGGGCTCCCAGATTACTGCCCGAGTTGGAGAGAGGAGTACTGGGTCGCTCTTCAGGGTAGGGGGCTGCCAGACCACATCCCAGGAAAGGGGGCCTCCCTGTCCAGAACTGGTCTGGACCCCTGAGTACTGCTGCCGCCACCCAAGCCCTCTGTTCTTCAGCATGTGAGCTCAGCCTGGCCCCAGTCACCTCAGGTGCAGAGTGGGGTGGGAGGAGGCCACTGCAGAGGGGGAGAGGACTGACCCGGCACTGGTTCCTGGCACTCCGTACCTGGCGACGGACCGGGACACAGAGCACCCGGTGCCCAAGGAGCGGGCCCTTTTCCGGGCGGGGGGTGTGGGGGGGCTGTCTTACCAGTCTGGCCTCTCTTTTGATGGAATCGTTTGGCCCACATTTAAAGTTACTGGTCTGGTTGGATGCACGCATGCCATTTTAGTTTTGTTTCCTTTATGCACGTCTGTTATCGTTGTTCCTTGTGTAGATGGATGAAAATGAATGTTTTCTGGTGGGCATTTGTGTTTTCTTTCTAGCAGTTGCTCTAGGTTTCACCGTATGCATTGTAACTTAGTGGAATCGGCTTTGTGGTGTGTAAATGGGGTGACTGATCGGTCAGGGGCCCCCACATGTGGGGCGGCAGTGGCGTGGAAGCCAGTGGCCCGGGGCGTGAAAATTCACCTGAGGCCGAACCCAGGAGCTGGAAGGGGAACCCAGGAGCTGGAAGGGCGCAGTGCGGGAGGGGCTGCTGGGAGGCAGTGGGCGGGGCTGCGGGAAAGCGGGAAGATGCGGAGGTGTGGCCACCAATGGGATTCTCCCTTTTCGGGACCTGTGCCGGTTGTAAGTAGCCCATTGGCCAGTTGGGGCCTATGGATATTTCCGGGGGCGGAGTCGCCTCGTGGGTCTGTTTTCAGACAGGTGGGCGCTGGCGCCCTTTCTGCACCGGGTTGCTCCAGATTTGTCGTGAGACATAAAAATGTACCTTTATTCCCTTCACCCACTTTCTTGGTATGTCGGGATACCTGTTATATCTATTAGTGTTAGAAACCCAACGACCTGTTCTGATCGTTTCTCCGTGTGTGGTCCTCTCGTTGCCCCAACAGTCCTGCCCCCACCCCCGTCCTTTGTGCTGTAACTGGCAAATAAGTCACATTCCTTTTTTTTTTTTAATGTTTTTATTTCTTTTTGAGACAGAGAAAGACAGAGCGTGAGCGGGGGAGGGGCAGAGAGAGAGGGAGACACAGAATCGGAAACAGGCTCCGGGCTCCGAGCTGTCAGCACAGAGCCCGACGCGGGGCTGGAACTCAGGAGTGTGAGATCATGACCTGTGCTGAAGTCGGACGCTTAACCGACTGAGCCACCCAGGCGCCCCAAAGCACATTCCTGTCTACGTTGTATAACGTTATTTCTACAACCGCTTATAAATCACCAAGAAAGGAGGCACCTGTGCATGTACGCTGTCGGTAAGCATCGACAAAAAGGGCGCCCTCTTTCTGTGAACTTGAATTCCCGTCCGGGGCCACTTGCTGTCAGCCTGCAGAGCTCCCCCCAGTACCTCTGGCAAGAAACACGGGCAACATTCTCTCCGCTTATCCGGAAGTGTCTCTTTTGCTTTGATAGCTTTGCTAGATACAGGGTTCTTGGTTGGCGCATTTCTTCTCGAAGAACTTTGACTATGTTTGACTATATCCATTGCCCCTGCTCAGTTAGCGGTGTGCTTGTTTATCGGGCTCCCCTGGTGTTTCCTCTGCCACTTTCAAGAGTTCTCTGGTCTTAGGCTTTCAGCATTTAAGTGGCACCGTCTGTTTACACAGCTCTTTCCATTTCTCTTATTGGGAGTTTAGTTCCTGGACATTTCCTGTGTGTGAAGGTGGTTGGTTTTTTTTTTGTTTTTGTTTTTTTTCAATAACTGGGAAGTTTCAACCATTATTTCTCTGTGTATCTTTTCTCTCCTTCCCTCCCCTTCCTGGCACTCCCATTACACATATGTTGGTGCCCTTGATTGAATCCCATGTTTCTTGAAGACTCTTCATTTTTCTTCATTCTTTTTCCTCTCTCGTTTGACTTGCATGACCTTGGGTTTGCTTATTATTTCTTCTGCCAGTTCCCTCCAGTGAAGTGTTTATTTCAGTTCTTGTACTTTTTTACTACAGAATTTCCTTTTGGTTCCTTTTCATAATTTCTTTTTATCGTCATCATTCTGTATTGGATGCAACATTGTCAAATTTTTTATTCCTTAACTGTGGTTCCTTTTAGCCTTTGGACATGTTCATCATGGCCACTTTGAAGGCTTTTTCTGACAAACTCCACCCCAGGCACCATCACAGGTTCTTGGAACGTTGCCAGCTCTTGTTCCGCTGTAGACATCTGCCTTCCTCTCGCACGCGCCATCATTTCTTGTTGAACCTGGACATAGTAGATAGTGCAGCAGTTCTGGGTACCTGTCTCCCACCCCCACAGACTATTGTTTATAGGCTTTTTATTTGGTGACTGGGTAGATTTCTTCTATGGGAGTCTTTTCCCCTCTCACCTGGGCAGCTGGGACGTGCCCCTGCCTGCCGGGCAGCCCGCATTCTCCCTGGGGTGGCTCTCATCCTCTCCTGCCCTGACCACACCTAGCTGTTAAGCTCCCAGTAAATGCCTGTTGATTGCTCAATTGTTTTCAGCAATAGCCTGGGGCATAAATTGCTCTGCCGATAATCCAGTCTAGCTGTGGCTTCTTTGAAGGCCTAGTTTCTGGGGTCAGTGTTGGATGTTTGTGCTGACCCCAGGAGGGCTCTTCCAGCTGCATTATTCCCTGGTTGTCACCTGCAGACTATCTGACCTAAAGTTTATCTTGATGTCTCTCTCTAACTGCCTTTCTCCACAACCTCTAGTGTTCTGGAGAGCCCCTTTACGCAAGAACTTTATCCACACTCCTTGCAAAAGAAGTCAATTCTGTAGGGAAGAGATTAAGAATTCTGATTAGGAACTCTGTTTTAAGTCTGTCCCTCCCCAGGCAAAATGTCTGCGTCAGTGCCTTCACTGATGTGACACCTCTGCCCCTGAGCTCTTGGAGGAAGGCTTGCCTCTCCTGGCCTGGACCCACCTCCTCCCAGCAGGGGCAAGGGTGGTGGGACCCGCCTCGCACCTGGGAGCCCAGCGTCCTGGTGGCAGCGGTCTGGTGGCAGTCTGGAGTCCATACACCACTGAATTTTGTGGATGGTCTTGAATAACATTCTTTTACCCTTTGCATGCCATAGGACCATTTCCAGAATTCTTAAATGGTTTTCATACTTCTTGCCAGTTCTGTGGGGGTCAGCGGGGTTCCTTGTGCTGACCCGTTGGAAGTCAGTCTTGTCCTGCCCTTTTGGGAAACCACATTGTTGCCTGTGACATCCCAGTTTTTAACCACTCGCTTGGAAGGCAGAAGACCGACGACGGGAGGCCAAGCAGCTGTCCAAGGCAGAAGAAACTGCCGGATCCCGCGTGGGAGCTGGCGCCTGGGGGGTGGCTCCACCCGCGACGAACCCGAAGCCAGCGCGATGCCACGCCTGATGTGACGGCAGCTCCTGAGCGTCGGCCTATACCCGCCAAGAGAGCCTCTGCAGGGGGCCCGGAAGTGAAGGTTAAGGAGCCCGCCTGGGGAGCCTGGAGCCCCCACCTCAGAGGTGAAGCTGGAAGGCATCGGGAAGCACGCGGCTGCGCAGAAGGGCCTGAGCGCTTCGGCGGCACGGAGCCAGGACTGCTGCTCCCCGGTTCCGTCCTGGGGAGCGGGCGGCTCCCGGAGCTCATGTCGGGGAGAGCCGTGCGTGATGAAGCAGGGTGAGGAGGACTTTGAGGCCACGCATCCCTGTGTAACCTCACACAGGCCCCTCATCGGAGCCGCCATCCTCTCAAAGAGGAGGCTGTTCAGGCCCCAAGCACAGCACGTGCTAGCTACATCAGCACTCGGTGATAGCGGCAGCCATCCTCAAGGCCAGTGGTGTCTCTCAGCCAGCACCGAGCACAGTCACAAGGGGGAGTGGCGGGAGCAGGACTCATAGGGGAAGAGAGGACAGTTGGTGGCCTGGGACTAAGGCGGCCGTTCCCTCCTGGGAGGTAGGAGGACTTCAGGGCGGGGCAGGGAGGAGGGGCGTGCTGGAACCGCTGCAGACTCCCCCACAAGTGGCTGTGAGCCCAGACCCTGCTGCACCCACCCGGCAGGCCCTTCACCTGGCCTGGAGCGCCGTGTCCCCGCTGTGCGCACAGGCCACGGCCTTGGCCTTTCCTTCCATCCTGAATGCCGTATGGGACAACCCAGTATCTCACGGCCTGGGTGAGCCGCCACCTCCAGGGGCCTCTGGAGACCTCCAGGGCTGCAGATGGGGATGGGTGGGACGCCATGGCAGATTTCTAAACTCGCGGTCTCCTTTTTGATTGGTTTCCTCTTCATTCCCCCGGGCCCTCGGCCCCCAGCCCCTGCCCTTCCACCTGCGTGCCGGCCCACCCTTGCTCACCACGTGCACTTGGTATCCATTCCAGAACAGAATAAGGAATTAGTGGAAAAATGGGTGAGGGATGCCTGCGTGGCTCAGTCGGTTAAGCGAACAACTCTTGATTTCAGCTCAGGTCACGACCTCACGGTTTGTGAGTTCAGGCCCCACATCGGGTTCTGTGCTGATGGCTCAGAGTCTGCTTGGGATTTCCTGTCTTCCCTCTGCCTCTCCTCCGTGCGTGCGCACCGCTCTCAAAAATAAATATTTATTTAAAAAGAGAAAAAGCGTGGAATTCAGATAAATCTGTAGTTTAGTGAACAGGGGTGAGCCAATGCTAACTTTTCCATTTTGCCAGACGTACCGTGGGTTATAAGTTTTACTTTTTCATTAATTCTTTTCTTGCATTAGAAGACTCTTGCATTCTGAGTAAACTGGCGGCAGACCGTGTTAAGATTAGTCCAAAGTCAACTGCTTTAAACCAGTAGAACTGGGACGGTTTCCACCTGTAATTTGAGGGAGGGAGCGATGGGGGTGGGGATGCCTTTTTGTTTTTTCATATTACCTTTTATCAGGAACTCAGATACCATGTAAAAGTTCAAGAACCTTCTCAGAAGGCTGCTTCTAAACATTTGCAGCTAGCTTAGTATCTGTTAACCTACAAATGGAGGTATAAGGTGACGGGGACAGACTGTCCCCAAGCTTCTGAGGCCGTTGGAAAGAGTAGGTCTGCATCTTCAATCCAAGACAGTTTAGTTTGAATTTGCACAAGGCCACAGGGGACTTTCCAGAAAGGTGAAGAGGGGGGTGGGAAGGACTCAACAGGGTTTTCTTCGGTTAGGAAGTCGCTGTGTCCGGGCTCGCGTCTCACAAGAGCGTTTTCTGACGCCTTGGGTCCTGGTCTAGCTCACAGGTGAAGTGCGGTCTTCGGTGCGCCTGAGAGCCCGCCGTCGCTCAGCCAGGTTGGCCTCTGCTCGGGAAGCCAGCATCGCCACGTCTGCCAGGACGGTATGTCAGGTGAGTCTCGGGAACACAGAGCTGCCGGGTCTCGACCGGTGTGGCCATTTGTATGCGAAATGTTCGCCCTGAGATGGGTCGTGTTAGAACAGTGTCGTGGTGCTTCGGTCCCAGAGGAGAGAACCGTGTAGCTGCTTTCAGAGGAAGGTGCGCTCTCCAGCCCAGGGCCGTGCTTTTGGAGCGTTCGCCCGTCCACGGGCAGGGGTGTCTCAGACTCCGACTCACCGTGCACCGTTGCTGGTCATTCCTTGCCGCCTTTTGCGTGGTGTCGGCTGCCATGGCGCCACGCTTCTTTAGCCCTGACCGCTTCGGGAGAGAGGTTTGCCTCTGCCTGTGCCGAGCGATCCTAGCCCACGAAGTTGCTGTACGCTCGACCTGCCTCGGGCCGCGCTCCGGGGTCTGGTTGGGACTTGGGTTTTACACCAACAACTAGCGTAGAGTTTCAGTGGCCTACGCGGCTTTAAAGACTGCGGTCCATTTAGTAAATCCTGGCTGTGCACCTGCTTGGGGTCACAGAACGGCTTCCGTCCGAGCAGAGATGTGTGCGACCCGGAGTCCCGCGCTGTAACTACGATACGGTGGTTTGTGCTTCCGAAGGTGCCTCAGGAAGTAGAAGGCCCCGGTGGGTGTGTGTCTAGATTCTTCCCCAACCGCCAGTTTACATCGTGTCCCTCCGAGGGAGACAGTGACGTGACCCCATCGTGCAAGTTGTGGCAACGACGTCTCTTGCTTAAGGTGTGAGGAGGGCTCGCCCCCGGGACGGAGGCCTTCTGACTCGCCGTCCGCCTCACAATCCTACACGTGTCCGGTTCTCTCACACACTTTTCTCTCCGCAGACTTCCTCATCACACAAAGCCGCCGACAGGCGAACTTCCAAGAAGTTCAAGTATGACAAAGGTCATCTTGTGAAATCAGAATTACAGAAACGAGTCCCCAAGAGCGATAGTGCTGCTCTGCCCAAGATACCACCCGAGCGCCCCTGTGACAGTGACCCTCTGGGGTTTGCCGAAGACCCCACGGCGCCTCCAGGAAGGGGAGCTGGTGCCCCGACAGAGCCGGCGGCCACGGGCGGCCCCCTCGGGCATGGCACCGCCGTGGGCGACACTCGCCCCGCAGAGACTGAAGACGGCCCGTCCCCGCCGGCACACGGGCCCCTCACGGGAGAGGACCCCCACGGCAGCCGCACCGCACGGGGCGGGGCGGCACTGCAGACGGATGACAGCGTCTTTCTGGACGAGGACAGCAACCAGCCGATGCCGGTGGGCCGGTTCTTCGGGAACGTGGAGCTCATGCAGGTAAGACTGGCGCCTCCGTGGCTGCCCCCGTGCGGGGCGCTTGCTTGGCCGGCTCTGCACTCCCTGCACGTGGCACTGCCTCGGGGACAGGCTCCGGTCCCCACGAGCAGACAGACAGTCACTAAGTGGGCGCGCCCCTTCCCCATCCTCAGCGGGAGATGGTTGCCAGGGCACAGCTGCTTCTGGGAGGCCTCCTTCCCGCTCGGCCCTCGGGTGGGGGCGGGGGGCCTGGCAGGTGACTCTGGGCCTCCCCGCTCGCTCGCGGGTGGGAAGCGACTGCCCACACTTGCGGGGCGTCCTCTTCCGTTTAACCCTTGCGTCCCCCACGTCGGCCAGGGGGGGACGAGCCCTCGCCCAAGAGCCGACAGGTGCGGTGGGCCGGCGGTGGCTGAGGGAGTGTTTCCTTCCCCCAAGGACCTTCCCCCGGCGTCGTCGTCTTGTCCTTCAATGAGCAGACGAGAATTCAGGAAGATGCATTTCAGAGCCAAAGACGACGAAGATGATGATGATGGTGCAGAAGCGTAGAGAACAAAACACGAATTTGACAGTCAGTGGTAGTCTGACGGTCGAGCAAGTTCTGGGATTCACACGACCTTATCTCCCGAGAAAACGCGTCCTTCACCACATGTTGAAGCTGACCCACGAACGCCCTAGTGCAGAACGCCAGATACCTGCAGCATGGACACGTGTGACCCAGAACGTTCTCCGAGATCGTGCGGTTTCTGATATCCGTGTAGGCGGACGAGGGCTTGAGTCCCCTGAGGGGGCCGGGAGATCTTTCTAAAGAAAACTGCTCACTTAAGCTCTTTAGTTTTGATAACGCATGCGTTTATTTTCCATCATCAAAATTTGATCATTCTCATGATTGAGTCAGTGCCAGTTCTTAAAGAACTCTCCTTCTATTTCTGTACATGAAGCTAATGTTTACCTTGGGAATTTTGCAAAACACATACGACTAAGAAATAAAATATATCTTGGAAGTATTTTTAAAGAGTCTCGTGTTCCTAAAACTCCATGCTTGTCTACGATACCCGAGAGTCGAGTGGGGAAAACGAATCCTTTCCCGCCTGTATTTGTTAAGGCTGGGTCAGCCTTCGTACCTGCTCCCTGGGTTGTGGGCAGAAGTGAGGCCCGAGAGTCGAGAGCTGAGGCTGTGCCCTTGAAGGGAGAGGGCCCCTCCGTGTAGACTGAGGGGTTCCTGAGACAGCGGCGCTCAGCACAGTCCTCGCCCCGTGTGCTGCAGTTACAGAGCGGGTGGGCAGGTGAGGAACACCCACGAGGGATCCCCACGACTGATCGAGGGAGGCTGCCTGCGATTCAGGAAGACTGGGATTTTCTTGAGGAGCATCACAGGCTGTTCTTCAGCTGCGGTCGTCCCCCTCGTCCACGGGGTCGGAAGCAAATGTCCCCCCTGTGACGCAAGGTCAGAAGGTTGGAAGTAGCCCAACTCCGTGTCACCTGCCCGCATCATCGACCTCCTTCATCCCAGCACACAGGCATTTGTCATGAGTGCGGGACGGCACATTGTCGTGACCGCTCTGCTTTACTGTTGGTTCCTTCCTGTGCCCGATGCGAGGTTCAACTTTATCACAGGTGCGCGTACAGGAGAGAACTTGGCACGTAGCCGGTTCGGGACCACCTCTGCTTCAGGCATCCACTGGGGGTCTTGGAAGGAACCCCCTGCCGAAAAGCGGGGGCGGGGCACCCCAGTAACAGGAGCTCAGTCCTGACAGCAGCTACATTTAACCGTATTACAATGTCCTGTGAGGCACGGAAGGATCTCACGTGAAAGATCATTCGGGGCAGGTAGGTCGCTGAGTTGCCCTATAAGCTTTTCGAGCCCCTCCAACACCCACCCGAGACACTGCCCAATGTGACCATTAGCAGCTGTGACCACCGACTCTGGATAATTTTGTGGTTTATTGATCGACAAACTACTTAATAACTTGAAATTGTTGCTTATAAAGGCATTTTGACGGCAGCCAGGGAAAACAACTAACTAGTTGGGGTTACTGCAGAATTAACTAGTGATCACAGCACCTGAGTTAGTGGTGAACGACTGCGTCAGATGCCAGGAGTCTCTGTCCTACGTACCGGCCTCTGGGAGAAGCATCGGCCTGACCTGCAGAAGAGCCTTGCTATCACGTTCCCACCAAAATGCAGAACGAAACCGAGCGTGCGCCTGGGGGCCCCACCCCTGCTACCACCGCGTGGCCTACTGGGGTGGCGAGCGGGCCAGAGACGGTTACTCCCAGGTGAGGGGTACTGCAAGAAGCAAGCAGGTGTCCCCTGCAGGGACGGCACAGACAGCATGGAGCTGGGGGAAACCGTGCTGTGCTCACGTGCTGCGGGACCAAGCATTGGGCTGAGGCCCGTTGGGGATGACCTTAGCAGTACAAAAGGAATGCAGACTAAGCCCTGGGGACAAAATAAAGTTTCAGAAGGCATAGCGAAATACACGTTAGAATTACTTGTGACCTAGCAGGCCCTGTGACTGTGAATTTTTAGGAACGATCTCTACTTACTGGTCTTCACAAAGTGCTGCCCAAGTGGTTGGCTGAGCAGCAGAGGCGTTCCACGCTGTCTTAAACGCTCGCTGCACAGGGACCTCCCACGGGCCTCAGGCTGGACGATCCCCACAACTGCTAGGACTCAGGAAAGGATATACTCCCAGTCCCCGTTTATCGCGGGAAGGACGCTTGGGGCAAAGTGCAGAGGCCTCGAGCTGGTGGCGGAGACCTGGCTTCCCTCTCCAGCCAGATGTCGGGCAGTGCATGAGGGCTGCCGACCCGGGAAGCTCACCCAGACCTTGGGGCCGCCCAGGGTCTTGTTGGGGTCACACGAGCTTGGAATGCCCACCCGAGGACCTTGGACTTGGGACCCCAGCCCGGCCCAGGTCACTGGCTGGTGACAGACACCCCCAGGGCAGGGTGTTCCTGGAGCCTCAGGCAGGCTGGAGACCGGCCTGTCCTGGCAATGGGCATTCGGGGCCCCTTCCTAAATTGCTTCAAGGGCTTCCTAGAGTGTTTGGGGTTGAAATGCCCCCTTTCCAGGCCTCGCCTCACCAGAGCCCTTGTGCCTTGCTCACACTGGTCCAAGGGCCTCCACTGCGGACCCTTCACCTCGTCCCTCCCCCCCGGCTCTGCACGCCGACTCCCTCCCTGGGCCTCCCTGCCATCGCTCTCCAGCCAGCTCCCTCTGCCCCTCAGCTGCCATCAGAGGCTGACTGCTGGCCGCCTCCCTCCCTCCTGCAGGCCCTGGGTCTGGAGGTCCTCCCTCTGCAGCCTTGCTGACCAAAGAGCTGGCCCACAGCAAGTAACGGGCCTGCCGGTATGAGGGACCTCCTGCCCGGACCACCCAGCATTCCTGCACCCACAGATCACCAGACTCAACACTCCCAGCCACTACGTTTTAACTCCCTTCTTTTGTTGAAAACGGACAGCCCATGACCCCGTTTTGCAAACAGGTCACACTGCTGCTGGGCTGAAGAAGGAGGGTCCACCGGGACAGCAGGGCACGCTTCCCACGGGCCCCAACTCCCCCACGGTCTGGGCTTCCCAGTCCAGCCAGGTAAACACCACGTGCTGAGGTGGCACTCGTACGGTTCCACACAGGATCGACTCGCTCTGAGATCTCAATTTCCGAAAATGGAATAATGATTTTGGCTCAGGTCACCATCTCACAGCTCGTGAGTGCAGGCCTTCAATCGGGCTCTGTGCTGACAGCACAGAGCCTGCCTGGGATTCTCTGTCTGTCTTTCACTCTCTCTCTGCCTCTCCCCTGCTCACGCTTGCTTGCTCATTCTCTCAGAAATAAATTAAAACCTTTGAAAAAAAAATCACTAACCCCTATTTTTATCCTCATTTTCATCATTCCCAGTGAGTGCAAACTTTTTTGATAAGTCTTTTTCTAAAAAATCTTTATTGCTTTTTATGATTATACAATAAATGTAAAAATTCAAATATTAAAATCTGTGTGACTTTAAAAAATGAATGTTTAAAGGATCATGAAATAAGTGATCATTTCAAAAATTTCAAGTATTATAAAATACATGATTTAGAAAATTGGCTCTTTAAAATCCAGTACCCCCCCCCCACCCACCCTGTCCCCCAGGACTACTGCTGTCCTGACGGTGTGTTTCCTGACCGTCTTGTACAAGCTAACACGTGCATGTGACATACACTCACGGGCTTTTATAAAACCAACAGATTGTCCTCTGCATGGTCAAGCCACTGGATGCTTTGTGCACTCGACAGCTTCCCTTTTCCGTATGAAACACACAGAGCTGCCACGTGGCTGTGCCTTATGTCCACGTGGAAGACGAACCCAGAAATTAATGGCCTCTGACAGCTTCTGAGCTACAAAGCCAACGGTTTCCCGCGGTTCAGCACGATACCACAAGCAGGACTCACCTGTGGACAGGCATTCGGAGGGTTTCCCGCTTTCTGCCATCATAAACCATACAGCAGCGCGTGTCCCTGCGCGTTCTTTACAAACATTTCGCCCTGAATGGGTCGCCACTCTTTGGAGCATCCGGAAAAGTCCAGCAGATACAGCCTCACATCCGCCCGGGAGCAGAGACCCAGCAGAGAGCTGACACAGAATGCCCGTGCCTCGGACCAGCGCGGCCACGTCGGGCCTGACGCTGCGTCTCTGCAGGGGCCGCCCAGCAGGGACGGAAGGGCTACTGAGCCAACCGCGCGCCCCAGGGCACGGCTAGCCTGTCCGCTGGCACTCGGGCCGTCGGAGGTGCGAACACAGATTCGGAAGTGTAGCGAGGTCAGAACTTGTAGGAGGGCTCTGTGAAGTTTTTCCAGGAACCACTGCAGCGGCAAAAGTGTAGTAACAGTGCCCAATGGGAGGACGTGCCCGCCGGGGGAGGAGGCGCCACGCGTGGCCCATCACTGGCACTTGCGGGCCGGCTGCCGTCTCTTCGGCTTCGTCTGGGCTCTGTAGATCCTGCGTGGGTCACAGCTGAGCCCATGGCTGGTTTTCTTATGGCAGGCGATGTGGACCAGCTTCAGGTTGTGTGCAGTGAAAAGCAGGCTGTAGAAGTACTCCCAGGACACCTCCCTGCCGGCCCGCTCCGCAACGGCGGCCTCCAGCGTGGGGATGACAGTGCGCCTCTTTTCTATTCTGCAGGGCAAGGCGAGACAGGGTCACGGGTGCTGCCGGCGTCCCACGGCCCCTACCGAGTAGCCTGCTATGGCAGCACGGGGACACGTTGGAGGGCTTCACCCGGTCATTGTGGCCCAAATGTGAGCTGACGTTTGGGGGCGTACAGGAGGACAAGTGGCCAGAGGTTCAGGTTTCAAAAGGAGCCGCACTTGGAAACACGCCCGAGGAGCAGTGGGGCAGTGACCCCTCCTCTGGCCGCGGCTGTCAGCAGGGGCAGCACTGGGGGGACGGTCCTCACGGCATGCGGCCCCAGGGCCAGCAGCTCGAATGTCTCAGGGAGGAGGGCTGGCGGCGCGTGTTTGTAAGTACTGGGAAGTACACGGGGAAACGGGGTGGAGCCCTATGCCACCCGTCCCCACCGACACCCGTCTCCGTGGTGACACAGGAGCACCTCCCCAACTGAACCGCAGAAGTAAAGCTGAGCCCCTGTCCTCCCTGGGGAGAGTCATAGGGCCTCCTGACGTCTGTCTTCCCGACCGCAACCTTGTGCTTGTGTGTGTGTCCACTGGAGACAATCTCGATACTGCTTTGTGTAAACCTGTTCTGCTTACACACCATTCAAAGCCCGCGTACGGACAGGTAAAGCTTGCGAACTGAGCTTGTAAACACGAGGAATAGAAACAAGGCCGGGAGGGCCACTGCAGCATGCTGGGCCCACCTGTCCCTACAACACGGGAGAAACCGTGAAGAAAAGGGAAAAGAGGTACAAAGCTGAGCAGGTGAGGGCTCCCCACTGCCAGGAACTCAAGTCCACACTTGATCCGCAGGGGCGAGCCACCCTCCTGCAGCCCACTGGGGCTCTGGTCCCGACAGAGGCCCAAGGGGAGGGCCGGGGAGGTGGGACCGAGACCCCAGTCCAGCCATTAAAGTGGAAGGGAAGCGGCAGGGGCGCCCGGGGCTCTGGGAGGGAGGAGAAGCCACCCTACCCTCTACCTACTGCTGCCTGCCCAGCCCCAGAACAGGGGGGCGCCCGCTGACCCCGACCGCTCCTGTGGCTGCGCGACGCTGGAGGGCTGGCTGGGGGCGGCCTTGCTCCCCATGGCGCCTTTCACCCTCAAGGAGGCCAGGCCGGGGCCCTCCCCACTGACGCCAGCGCTCAAAGAGAAGGAGCCCCAGCGCGCAAGCACGTATCAGGCGTCCGCTGGCGTCCCGTGTGCTGGAGCCACATGGCCGAGCCTCAGTCAGCAGCGGGAGGGGTGAGGACGACACACCAGGTAGAGGCCCCAGGAGGCATGATTCGGGCGCACCAACAGCGTGACCATTTCCACAGTCACCAGGAAACCCAGGACCCTCGGCTCACCGTTCACACAGACCCACAGTCCGACTGCACCTGCCACAGGGGACGGGACCCAAGCCAGAAATTAATACTCCGCTGTTTCAGAGCCACGGGAGGCCCTGGCTTTCCGTGAGTGTCCGGCAGAAACAAATGCAAAACCACCCTGTGGGGACACGACAAGCCAGTGCACAGAAAACACAGTCCCCACTGAGGGTGGACTCTGAATCCAGACGCACAGATGCCACAAGGAGCACACCGCAAGGGGCGAGGACCCCCGCGGAGGACCTGGGCTAGAGCACTCTGAAACAGACCGCTGAGAGGCCTCGGAGGGCTCCCCGACACCACCCCCACGGCACAAGGGAGACAGGACGAGAAAGTCCAACGTGCGGCCAGCGGGAGCTCCAGAGAAGCCGAGAAGGGGTAACTAAAAAATACTTAGGTGTTTTCCAAAACGAAAGAGAAACTTGTCTTCGGAACAAAGACAAGCCCCGGTCAGAATTTAAGGATCTAAACCCACACACACGCCATGTTCAAAGAGAAAGGGAAAATCTGAAATGTCTGTAGAAAAGGCAGAGAACAGGCTGTGGGCAGAATTCTCCCGAGCAGACGCCGGGAGAGTGTTGGCACGTCTTCAGAGTTCTGAAGGTGGGACACCCACCGCCCAGAATTCAGTATCGCCAAATGACCACGCAGGAGTAGAGGCCAGAGGGACATTTTCCAAGACCAAAGAACATTTAGTGCCCACAGGACCCTCCTGGGAGAAACGAGCCTGAAATAGCACAGAAAACCGGAAGTCAGACGCGTGCGGAGAAGCAGGCCGATTTGCCGGAACACAGAAGTACTGTATTGAGACAGAGAAAATGCACCTGAAACCAGGGTGTCAGACAACCCTGCTCCGGCCTCTGCTGCTTCGTCTGCACTCTGCTCCAGGCTGGCCTGCTCTGCCCCTTGAGTGCTGGGACCGCCCCCAGATCGATGTCCCCACGCCCCAGCGGGGCACGGAAAGTAGCCGACAGATGACCTGGAGAACCCGGCAATCGTCTCTGGGTGCTCGGTGCACATCGAAGGGGTGAGACCCAGCACCCTGCCGAGAGGGGAGCACAGCTCCTCAGCTCGGGCACCAGGACAGCCTCCTCACCTGAACGTGCACCCCAATCCCCAGCACCCGGGTAACGGTGCGCGGAGCCCGAGAATCTGCATTCCTGACCAGTCCCCACATGCTGAGGACGCTGCCAGTCCACGGGCCACACCCACATGGCCACGCAGGTCGGTCCCGCGTGCACGCTCAGCCCAGGGGGCTCTGTCATAGCGGAAGGTGGGCGGCCAGAAGCGCCTACCGGGATGGAAACGGATATTCAAACGATACTCTCTTGAAAGAGCAAGGCACTCTGCACCTGGTGAAACGAGTGCACGAAACCCACAGACGCATCCCCGTGAGCACGACATGGGACGGAAAAGCCCGGTGTAGAGTCACCACGTGCGCCACCACTTACGTCCATTTCAAATCACACCTACAGGGTAAAGGTCTGTGTAAACAGGCATCACAGGGACGCTCGCAAATGGCAGCAGAGCGGTTCCCCGGCAAGGACAGGGGTGCATCCAGGAGGGGTGGAAAGTGAGCCTCAGCTGTCCCTATGATGTCCTACATATGTGCAAAGCCACCTGTCCCCAAAGTGATAGAGCCACTTGAAGGGCACTGGAAGACCTCTGTCTTCACAAAGCAGAGACAAGGACATCATTACGTTCCAGAAAACAGTCCATGAAGATAACACAATTTTACTTGTGCGCCTTTTTTAGAAAGAGCTTGTCCACGTGGAAGAACACTGCTGCCGGCCTCCACGCACCCCGGTGAAAGCAGGAAATGCCCCGCACACAGTAACCACCCAGAGCCCCCGCTCTGAGCACCTCCTGCTTGGTTGGGGCAGGACACCCCCAGAGTGCGATGCGGTGAGAGCCACCCACTGGGCCCCACAGGTGGAGCCGGACGTGACCGAGGGGCCACGTACCAGGTCGCACGCACGTGGACAAGGACCTGGACCAGCTCCTGTCGGAGGCCCCCACCGTGGAGGGCACCTAATCAGGCAGGTTAGGAGTGGGCACCTGCACCCATCCGCACGCACACCCAGGACACCTTTGGGTCCACAACCCACAAGCTCGGCACATGAAACACGAGGCAGCCGGCAGGCAGGCCACGGACACCACGGCAGGGACAGGCCCCCGCAGGTGCCCCGTGGGTCTGTGAGCTCAGTTCTCAACAACAAGCACTCCTGACCTCTGCGGAACCCGTACTCACATGTGGTCCAGGTTCCACGTACTAAAGAGGATCCGGCTCTCCCTGTTACCGTAGGGGTTGATGGAGTGTTTGGATGCACAGCTGTCCACGTCAAAGGGACCCTAGGCAACAGAGAGCAAGCTCGGGTCCTCGAAGGGCCTTACCCCGGGTCTCAGGCAAGCGGGAGGAGCTGACTGACGAGCCCCCGGTAGGGGACTTAGTCCTGGTAAACGGTGTGCTGCTTGGGGCGATCAGGAACCCTGTCTTTGGAACGGTGCCCCCTTTCCCTCGTTACCCCCAGTAAGACACTTGTTAGGAATGCCGGATTCCCAACCGAGCACCTGCTGGGTCCCACACCCGCCTCCAGGGCCTGTTCCGTACCCACAGTGGCACTAGAAAAGCCACCAGTGGGGACAGGGCATTTTACTGGAAATGCATGGGGTCCAGGAGGCCGGGAAGGAAGCGTGGGCAGTGGAACAGCCCCTGCCGTCCTTGCAAAGCTCGCCGGCCCCAAGCCTCCAGACTGTGACCCTGGTCCCCAGAGGTGGTAGCACTTGTTGGGAAGCGGTATCTCTGTCATTTATCTGAGTGTCCGGGAGGAGGCCCAGGACACTGCTCCCAGCTGCTGCCACCACACCCCGCCAGGGAGTGGAGTCAGGCCACACTAACGCCCGAGGGGTCACATCTGGCCACCAGTCCTGAAATCTGAGCCGTCACCTAGATGGCTGCCCGGGGACACACCACGTTTCAGAAGCTCCGAAACCGTCCTCTCCTCTGCCCACCACCCTTCTCCCGAGGGGGCCAAGTGGCGCCCTCCGTCCCCAGTGCCCCGCGTACTCCCTGCCACTGATGTTTCTCGAAGGAGGGCCCCGGCCCGCGGCAGCAGCACCGCCCGGGAAGCGGGCAGAAGACCTGTGAGGAGCAGCTGGGGGCCGGGAGGCGGGGGGGTCTTTCCCGGCACCGTCCGGGGGTTCCAGGGCCACTGAAGCCAGAGAACCACGAGCTGAGCTGATGCCCGGAGGGCCGCCCCGGCCCCGGCCCCCCGCTCACCTGGCAGGAGAACCAGCCTTCGGGTGTGCAGAGCCGGCTGTCCGCCTCGGCTCCTCTGTCGAAGTAGCTGCTGTGGTACTGCTCCGCCCTGAGCTTCCGGCACATGAGGCCAACAATCCGGACGTACTCCTCCTGAGCCTCCGCGCCCACCGTGGAGGCAGAAGCGCTCACCTTGAAGACGCCAAGGGACATCGCTGAAGGCTGGCGCGGTCGGGGGACTCCGAGTCCACTCGGTGCCACGGCCCTCGGGGACCCTGCCGCCTGGGGTCCCAGTGCGCTGAGTTCACACGGTCCCTGGCCGGCCAAGCCCGGCCAGCTTCTCTGGGCCCGTGACGTGCAGCCGGGGTCAGGGTCGGCCACGTAACAGACTCAAGCTCCGGGAGTCCTGGCCCCGTCTCCCTGGCGCTCGCCACTGCCACGTGGGAAGAAACCCGAGAGGAGGCGGGCAGGTGAGGAACGTCACCCGCCCGCCACCCACGCTGCCCACTCAAGCTGGAGGGAGGCTCACAACAATGCAGCCAAACGCTGAGCACCCAGGGGAGGCAGAGAAAGACCCCCCTCCTCCCCACGGGGCTCCTGGTCGAGTGCGAGCAACAGGACAGCAGACACATTAACAGGGCACAGAGGGCCCGGCAGGGTCTGTGTGGTGCCGAGGGGGTCACAGCCTGAGAGACAGGCCGGGGCGGCCAGGGCAGGAAGCACGCTCTCGGCAGCAGCAGGGGGCAGGCAAGGGTGGCCAGGGTGGAGCGGAGGTGGGAGGACAGAAAAGGCGGGGGAGCCGGGCCGGACCACAGGGGCCTCCACACCGCGGTCCTGAGCTTTCCTTCTCAGTGGAGCACGGGCCGTGCATCGTCCTGCACCATAGACCCTGCGATCTACGGTCCAAGAAACGCGGGCAGGCGTGCGGGGGGGGGGGGGGGGGGGGGGGGGGGGCGAAACAAACCCGGCCGACAAGACGGAAAGAGGACGCGAGCCGGGC